>NW_027034007.1:0-7192 GCF_034236695.1 Oncorhynchus nerka | reverse complement strand
GCAGTCTGAGCACCAGTCTGTGGTTTTATGTGATGATGGGTTTATCTTCCCAGGGCAGTCTGAGCACCAGTCTGTGGTTATATGTGATGATGGGTTTATCTTCCCAGGGCAGTCTGAGCACCAGTCTGTGGTTTTATGTGATGATGGGTTTATCTTCCCAGGGCAGTCTGAGCACCAGTCTGTGGTTTTATGTGATGATGGGTTTATCTTCCCAGGGCACCAGTCTGTGGTTTTATGTGATGATGGGTTTATCTTCCCAGGGCAGTCTGAGCACCAGTCTGTGGTTATATGTGATGATGGGTTTATCTTCCCAGGGTAGTCTGAGCACCAGTCTGTGGTTATATGTGATGATGGGTTTATCTTCCCAGGGCAGTCTGAGCACCAGTCAGTGGTTTTATGTGATGATGGGTTTATCTTCCCAGGGCAGTCTGAGCACCAGTCTGTGGTTATATGTGATGATGGGTTTATCTTCCCAGGGCAGTCTGAGCACCAGTCTGTGGTTTTATGTGATGATGGGTTTATCTTCCCAGGGCACCAGTCTGTGGTTTTATGTGATGATGGGTTTATCTTCCCAGGGCACCAGTCTGTGGTTTTATGTGATGATGGGTTTATCTTCCCAGACAGTCTGAGCACCAGTCTGTGGTTATATGTGATGATGGGTTTATCTTTCCCAGGGTAGTCTGGAGCACCAGTCTGTGGTTTTATGTGATGATGGGTTTATCTTCCCAGGGTAGTCCACCAGTCTGTGGTTTTATGTGATGATGGGTTTATCTTTAGGGCACCAGTCTGTGGTTGCTATGTGATGATGGGTTTATCTTCTGCAGGGCAGTCTGAGCACCAGTCTGTGGTTTATGTGATGATCGGTTTATCTTCCCAGGGCAGTCTGAGCACCAGTCTGTGGTTTTATGTGATGATGGGTTTATCTTCCCAGGGCACCAGTCTGTGGTTTTATGTGATGATGGGTTTTATCTTCCCAGGGCAGTCTGTGGTTAGTGATGATGGGTTTTATCTTCCCAGGACCAGTCTGTGGTTATATGTGATGATAGGTTTATCTTCCCAGGTAGTCTGAGCACCAGTCTGTGGTTTTATGTGATGATGGGTTTATCTTCCCAGGCAGTCTGAGCACCAGTCTGTGGTTTATGTGATGATGGGTTTATCTTCCCAGGCACCAGTCTGTGGTTTTATGTGTGATGATGGGTTTATCTTCCTAGGGCACCTGAGTCTGTGGTTTTATGTGATGATGGGTTTATCTTCCCAGTTCGAGCACCAGTCTGTGGTTTTATGTGATGATGGGTTTATCTTCCAGGGCACCAGTCTGTGGTTTTATGATGATGGGTTTATCTTCCCAGGGCAGTCTGGAGCACTTGAGGCAGTCTGTGGTTATATGTGATGATGGGTTTATCTTCCCAGGGCAGTCTGAGCACCAGTCTGTGGTTTTATGTGATGATGGGTTTTATCTTCCCAGGGCAGTCTGAGCACCAGTCTGTGGTTTTATGTGATGATGGGTTTATGCCCAGGGCAGTCTGAGCACCAGTCTGTGGTTTTATGTGATGATGGGTTTATCTTCCCAGGGCAGTCTGAGCACCAGTCTGTGGTTTTATGTGATGATGGGTTTATCTTCCCAGGGCAGTCTGAGCACCAGTCTGTGGTTATATGTGATGATGGGTTTATCTTCCCAGGGCAGTCTGAGCACCAGTCTGTGGTTTTATGTGATGATGGGTTTATCTTCCCAGGGCACCAGTCTGTGGTTTTATGTGATGATGGGTTTATCTTCCCAGGGCAGTCTGAGCACCAGTCTGTGGTTTTATGTGATGATGGGTTTATCTTCCCAGGCAGTCTGAGCACCAGTCTGTGGTTTTATGTGATGATGGGTTTATCTTCCCAGGGCAGTCTGAGCACCAGTCTGTGGTTTTATGTGATGATGGGTTTATCTCCCCAGGGCACCAGTCTGTGGTTTTATGTGATGATGGGTTTATCTTCCCAGGGCACCAGTCTGTGGTTTTATGTGATGATGGGTTTATCTTCCCAGGGCAGTCTGAGCACCAGTCTGTGGTTATATGTGATGATGGGTTTATCTTCCCAGGGCAGTCTGAGCACCAGTCTGTGGTTTTATGTGATGATGGGTTTATCTTCCCAGGGCAGTCTGAGCACCAGTCTGTGGTTTTATGTGATGATGGGTTTATCTTCCCAGGGCAGTCTGAGCACCAGTCTGTGGTTTTATGTGATGATGGGTTTATCTTCCCAGGGCAGTCTGAGCACCAGTCTGTGGTTTTATGTGATGATGGGTTTATCTTCCCAGGGCACCAGTCTGTGGTTTTATGTGATGATGGGTTTATCTTCCCAGGGCACCAGTCTGTGGTTATATGTGATGATGGGTTTATCTTCCCAGGGCAGTCTGAGCACCAGTCTGTGGTTTTATGTGATGATGGGTTTATCTTCCCAGGGCAGTCTGAGCACCAGTCTGTGGTTTTATGTGATGATGGGTTTATCTTCCCAGGGCAGTCTGAGCACCAGTCTGTGGTTTTATGTGATGATGGGTTTATCTTCCCAGGGCACCCCTGGGCTTTGTCTGTGGTTTTATGTGATGATGGGTTTATCTTCCCAGGGCAGTCTGAGCACCAGTCTGTGGTTATATGTGATGATGGGTTTATCTTCCCAGGGCAGTCTGAGCACCAGTCTGTGGTTTTTGTGATGATGGGTTTATCTTCCCAGGGCAGTCTGAGCACCAGTCTGTGGTTTTATGTGATAATGGGTTTTATCTTCCCAGGAGCACCAGTCTGTAGTTTTATGTGATGATGGGTTTATCTTCTCCCCAGGGCAGTTGGAGTTTATCAGTCTGTGGTTTTATGTGATGATGGGTTTATCTTCCCAGGGCACCAGTCTGTGGTTTATGTGATGATGGGTTTATCTTCCCAGGGCAGTCCAGTCTGTGGTTTATGTGATGTGATCTTCCCAGGGCACCAGTTTATCTTCCCAGGCAGTCTGAGCACCAGTCTGTGTTTTATGATGATGGGTTTATCTTCCCAGGGCACTCAGCACCAGTCTGTGGTTTTTTGTGATGATGGGTTTATCTTCCCAGGCACTGAGTACCAGTCTGTGGTTTTATGTGATGATGGGTTTATCTTTCACCAGTCTGTGGTTTCATGTGATGATGGGTTTATCTTCCCAGGGCACCAGTCTGTGGTTTTATGTGATGATGGGTTTATCTTCCCAGGGCAGTCTGAGCACCAGTCTGTGGTTATATGTGATGATGGGTTTATCTTCCCAGGGCAGTCTGAGCACCAGTCTGTGGTTTTATGTGATGATGGGTTTATCTTCCCCAGTCTGAGCACCAGTCAGTGATGATGGGTTTATCTTCCCAGGGCAGTCTGAGCACCAGTCTGTGGTTTTATGTGATGATGGGTTTATCTTCCCAGGGCAGTCTGAGCACCAGTCTGTGTTTTATGTGATGATGGGTTTATCTTCCCAGGGCAGTCTGAGCACCAGTCTGTGGTTTTATGTGATGATGGGTTTATCTTCCCAGGGCACCAGTCTGTGGTTTTATGTGATGATGGGTTTATCTTCCCAGGGCACCAGTCTGTGGTTTTATGTGATGATGGGTTTATCTTCCCAGGGCACCAGTCTGTGGTTTTATGTGATGATGGGTTTATCTTCCCAGGGCACCAGGTGGTTTTATGTGATGATGGGTTTATCTTCCCAGGGCACCCGGCACCAGTCTGGTTATATGTGATGATGGGTTTATCTTCCCAGGGCAGTCTGAGCACCAGTCTGTGGTTTTATGTGATGATGGGTTTATCTTCCCAGGGCAGTCTGAGCACCAGTCTGTGGTTTTATGTGATGATGGGTTTATCTTCCCAGGCAGTCTGAGCACCAGTCTGTGGTTTTATGTGATGATGGGTTTATCTTCCCAGGGCACTGGAGCAGTCTGTGGTTTTATGTGATGATGGGTTTATCTTCCCAGGGCAGTCTGAGCACCAGTCTGTGGTTTATGTGATGATGGGTTTATCTTCCCAGGGCAGTCTGAGCACCAGTCTGTGGTTTTATGTGATGATGGGTTTTATCTTCCCAGGGCAGTCTGAGCACCAGTCTGTGGTTTTATGTGATGATGGGTTTATCTTCCCAGGGCAGTCTGAGCACCAGTCTGTGGTTTTATGTGATGATGGGTTTATCTTCCCAGGCAGTCTGAGCAGTCTGTGGTTTTATGTGATGATGGGTTTATCTTCCCAAGGCAGTGTTCCTAGTCTGTGGTTTTATGTGATGATGGGTTTATCTTCCCAGGGCAGTCTGAGCACCAGTCTGTGGTTTTATGTGATAATGGGGTTTATCTTCCCAGGGCAGTCTGAGCACCAGTCTGTGGTTTTGTGTGATGATGGGGTTTATCTTCCCAGGGCACTGGAGCACCAGTCTGTGGTTTTATGTGATGATGGGTTTATCTTCCCAGGGCAGTCTGAGCACCAGTCTGTGGTTATATGTGATGATGGGTTTATCTTCCCAGGCAGTCTGGAGCACCAGTCTGTGGTTTTATGTGATGATGGGTTTATCTTCCCCAGGGCAGTCTGTGGTTATATGTGATGATGGGGTTTATCTTCCCAGGGCACCAGTCTGTGGTTTTATGTGATGATGGGTTTATCTTCCCAGGGCAGTCTGAGCACCAGTCTGTGGTTATATGTGATGGGTTTATCTTCCCAGGGTAGTCTGAGCACCAGTCTGTGGTTATATGTGATGATGGGTTTATCTTCCCAGGCAGTCTGAGCACCAGTCTGTGGTTTTATGATAATGGGTTTATCTTCCCAGGGCAGTCTGAGCACCAGTCTGTGGTTATATGTGATGATGGGTTTTATCTTCCCAGGGCAGTCTGAGCACCAGTCTGTGGTTTTATGTGATAATGGGTTTATCTTCCCAGGGCAGTCTGAGCACCAGTCTATGGTTTTATGCGATGATGGGTTTATCTTCCCAGGGCACCAGTCTGTGGTTTTATGTGATGATGGGTTTATCTTCCCAGGCACTGAGCAGTCTGTGGTTTTGCGTGATGATGGTTTATCTTCCCAGGCAGTCTGAGCACCAGTCTTTGGTTTTATGTGATGATGGTTTCTTCTTCCCAGGGCACCAGTCTGTGGTTATATGTGATGATGGGTTTATCTTCCCAGGGCACCAGTCTGTGTTTTATGTGATGATGGGTTTATCTTCCAGGGCAGTCTGAGCACCAGTCTGTGGTTATATGTGATGATGGGTTTATCTTCCCAGGGCAGTCTGAGCACCAGTCTGTGGTTTTATGTGATGATGGGTTTATCTTCCCAGGGCAGTCTGAGCACCAGTCTGTGGTTTTATGTGATGATGGGTTTATCTTCCCAGGGCAGTCTGAGCACCAGTCTGTGGTTTTATGTGATGATGGGTTTATCTTCCCAGGAGCACCAGTCTGTGGTTTTATGTGATGATGGGTTTATCTTCCCAGGGCACCAGTCTGTGGTTTTATGTGATGATGGGTTTATCTTCCCAGGGCAGTCTGAGCACCAGTCTGTGGTTTTATGTGATGATGGGTTTATCTTCCCAGGGCAGTCTGAGCACCAGTCTGTGGTTTTATGTGATGATGGGTTTATCTTCCGGCAGTGAGCACCAGTCTGTGGTTATATGTGATGATGGGTTTATCTTCCCAGGGCAGTCTGAGCACCAGTCTGTGGTTTTATGTGATGATGGGTTTATCTTCCCAGGGCAGTCTGAGCACCAGTCTGTGGTTTTATGTGATGATGGGTTTATCTTCCCAGGGCAGTCTGAGCACCAGTCTGTGGTTTTATGTGATGATGGGTTTATCTTCCCAGGGCACTGGCAGTCTGTGGTTTTATGTGATGATGGGTTTATCTTCCCAGGGCACCAGTCTGTGGTTATATGTGATGATGGGTTTATCTTCCCAGGCAGCACCAGTCTGTGGTTTTATGTGATGATGGGTTTATCTTCCCAGGGCAGTCTGAGCACCAGTCTGTGGTTTTATGTGATGATGGGTTTATCTTCCCAGGGCAGTCTGAGCACCAGTCTGTGGTTTTATGTGATGATGGGTTTATCTTCCCAGGGCAGTCTGAGCACCAGTCTGTGGTTTTATGTGATGATGGGTTTATCTTCCCAGGGCAGTCTGAGCACCAGTCTGTGGTTTTATGTGATGATGGGTTTATCTTCCCAGGGCACTAGTCTGTGGTTATATGTGATGATGGGTTTATCTTCCCAGGCAGTCTGAGCCAGTCTGTGGTTATATGTGATGATGGGTTTATCTTCCCAGGGCAGTCTGAGCACCAGTCTGTGGTTTTATGTGATGATGGTTTTATCTTCCCAGGGCACCAGTCTGTGGTTATATGTGATGATGGGTTTATCTTCCCAGGGCAGTCTGAGCACCAGTCTGTGGTTTTATGTGATGATGGGTTTATCTTCCCAGGGCAGTCTGAGCACCAGTCTGTGGTTTTATGTGATGATGGGTTTATCTTCCCAGGGCAGTCTGAGCACCAGTCTGTGGTTTTATGTGATGATGGGTTTATCTTCCCAGGGCACCAGTCTGTGGTTTTATGTGATGATGGGTTTATCTTCCCAGGGCACCAGTCTGTGGTTTTATGTGATGATGGGTTTATCTTCCCAGGGCAGTCTGAGCACCAGTCTGTGGTTATATGTGATGATGGGTTTATCTTCCCAGAGCACCAGTCTGTGGTTATATGTGATGATGGGTTTATCTTCCCAGGGCAGTCTGAGCACCAGTCTGTGGTTATATGTGATGATGGGTTTATCTTCCCAGGGCAGTCTGAGCACCAGTCTGTGGTTTTATGTGATGATGGGTTTATCTTCCCAGGGCAGTCTGAGCACCAGTCTGTGGTTTTATGTGATGATGGGTTTATCTTCCCAGGGCAGTCTGAGCACCAGTCTGTGGTTTTATGTGATGATGGGTTTATCTTCCCAGGGCAGTCTGAGCACCAGTCTGTGGTTTTATGTGATGATGGGTTTATCTTCCCAGGGCAGTCTGAGCACCAGTCTGTGGTTTTATGTGATGATGGGTTTATCTTCCCAGGGCACCAGTCTGTGGTTTTATGTGATGATGGGTTTATCTTCCCAGGGACACCCAGTCTGTGGTTATATGTGATGATGGGTTTATCTTCCCAGGGCAGTCTGAGCACCAGTCTGTGGTTTTATGTGATGATGGGTTTATCTTCCCAGGGCA
>NW_027034006.1:0-7191 GCF_034236695.1 Oncorhynchus nerka | reverse complement strand
CTCACATTGACTCAGTACCTGTAACTCTCACATTGACTCAGTACTGTACCCCTCACATTGACTCAGTACCGATACTCTCACATTGACTCAGTACCTGTACTCCTCACATTGACTCAGTACCTGTACTCCTCACATTGACTCAGTACTGTACCACTCACATTGACTCAGTACACGTACTCCTCACATTGACTCAGTACCTGTACCACCTCACATTGACTCAGTACCATGCACCTCACATTGACTCAGTACCTGTACCCTCACATTGACTCAGTACCTGCACTCCCTCACATTGACTCAGTACCTGCTACCTCACATTGACTCAGTACCGTAACTTCACATTGACTCAGTACTCGCCACCTCACATTGACTCAGTACCGGTACCCTCACATTGACTCCAGTACCTGTACCCTCACATTGACTCAGTACCGGTACTCCTCACTTTGACTCAGTACCGGTACCTCACATTGACTCCAGTACCGGTACCCTCACTTTGACTCAGTACCGGCACTCTCACATTGACTCAGTACATTGCAACTTCTCACATTGACTCAGTACCGGTACCCTCACATTGACTCCAGTACATGCACTCACATTGACTCAGTACCGGCACTTCACATTGACTCAGTACCGTACCCTCACATTGACTCAGTACATGTACCCTCACATTGACTCAGTACTGGTACCCCTCACATTGACTCAGTACGGTACCCCTCACATTGACTCAGTACCGATGCCCCTATTGACTCAGTACATGCACCCTCACTTTGACTCAGTACACGTACCCCCTCACATTGACTCAGTGCATGTACCCTCACATTGACTCAGTACCGATACCCCCTCACATTGACTCAGTACCGTACCCCTCACATTGACTCAGTACCGGTACCCCTCACATTGACTCAGTACGGGTACCCCCTCACTTTGACTCAGTACCTGCACTCCTCACATTGACTCAGTACATGTACTCCCTCACATTGACTCAGTACGTCCCCTCACATTGACTCAGTACATGTACCCCTCACATTGACTCAGTACATGTACTCCCCTCACATTGACTCAGTACCGGTACCCCCTCACATTGACTCAGTACATGTACCCCTCACATTGACTCAGTACTACCTCATATTGACTCAGTACATGTACCCCTCACATTGACTCAGTACAGGTACCCTCACATTGACTCAGTACCCTTACCCCCTCATATTGACTCAGTACATGTACCCCCTCACATTGACTCAGTACATGTACCCCCTCACATTGACTCAGTACCGGTACCCCCTCACATTGACTCAGTACCTGTACCCCCTCATATTGACTCAGTACCGATACCCCCTCACATTGACTCAGTACCTGTACCCCCCCACATTGACTCAGTTCCTGTACCCCCTCACATTGACTCAGTACCTCTACCACCTCACATTGACTCAGTACATGTACCCCCTCACATTGACTCAGTACCTCTACCACCTCACATTGACTCAGTACATGTACCCTCACATTGACTCAGTACCTGTACCCTCACATTGACTCAGTACCTGTACCCCCTCACTTTGACTCAGTACCGTACCTCACATTGACTCAGTACCGTACCCCTCACTTTGACTCAGTACCGGTACCCCCTCACTTTGACTCAGTACCGGTACCCCCTCACTTTGACTCAGTACCGGTACCCCCTCACTTTGACTCAGTACCGGTACCCCCTCACTTTGACTCAGTACCGGTACCCCTCACATTGACTCAGTACCATTGCCCCCTCACTGACTCAGTACATTGCCCCCTCACATTGACTCAGTGCCGGTACCCCTCACTTTGACTCAGTACCGGTGCCCCTCCTATTGACTCAGTACATGTGCCCCTCACTTTGACTCAGTACGGTGCCCCCTCTGATTGACTCAAATGCGGTACCCCTCCATTGACTCAGTACCGGTACCCCTCATGACTCAGTACATGTACCCCTCCACATTGACTCAGTATGCGGTACCCCTCATTGACTCAGTACCGATACCCCTCACATTGACTCAGTACCGGTACCCCCTCCCCACTGACTCAGTACATGTACCCCCTCACACTGACTCAGTGCGGTACCCCCTCCATTGACTCAGTGCGGTACCCCTGACTCAGTGTACCCCTCCCATTGACTCCATTGTACCTCACGACTCCAGTACAGTACCCCCTCACATTGACTCAGTACCGGTACCCCCTCACATTGACTCAGTACCGGTACCCCCTCACATTGACTCAGTACCGGTACCCCCTCACATTGACTCAGTACCGGTACCCCCTCACATTGACTCAGTACCGGTACCCCCTGTATATAGCCTCCTTATTGTTATTTATTGTGTTACTTTTTTCTTTTACTTTAGTTTATTTAGCAAATATTTTCTTACTTTGGCGTTGTTGGTTCGTGTATGTGACAAATACAATTGTTGATTCTATTTGATTTAATGTTGCAGGAAAAACATGCAGAGAACAAACAAGTAGCCATGGGCGAAAAAAGAAATTCAACATGATTCCCTAAAAGGTGAGGTATCAGATGATTCGGGGCTGGTTTCCCAAAAGCATCGCCCGGCACCAACATCATCTTCATTCTATTGAAACTAAATGCCTGAAGATGATCTTAGTGCTCACGATAGATTTGGGAATCCCAGCCCAGGGTGTCACATCTGACCCTAAAGAGGTCCGGATCTGCTGGTTCTGTTCTACCTGATCATTATTCCACTCACCTGGTGTCCCAGGTCTAAATCAGTCCCTGGTTAGAGGGGAACAAGGAAACAAGGCAATGCAACTGGCTTCCAGGTTCAGAGTTGAATTGAGGAAATAGACATTCTGAATGTGTCCTGTGGGTTTGATATAGTTGTGCTGTTCCAGGTTGTGGGTTTTTGCATTACCACTGAGCCAACTCTCAGATCTGACAATGTGTGGAGAAGTGTTTGACGTTTCAGGAACCACACAACAATTGTAGTGACCTTAACCAAACGCCTAGCAACCTCATCAATCAGGAGGTTCCAGCCTCTTGACATTATGGTATGGATCGCACCGTGTTTGAGTCTCGGTCGGGATCACCCCCGATTTAGCAAAATATATTTCAATCTTTTGATATGTCCCGCATGGCTACAAACAATACGACCTGGAACGCCCCGTTGTAACGAGGGTCTGACACGGGATATATGTTGTATTTTCTCAGGGATTAAGTTCCTGATTGAGAACGACCTGCTTAAGCATACCAGCTCTGACATCGCCCAGTTCCTGTACAAGGGGAGGGGCTAAACAAGACCGCCATCGGAGACTACCTTGGGGAGAGGTCAGTGGGGCAAGATGCATGCTACGTCTCTTTATGTGGTTGTGTCAGGGGTGTGTGTTTGTCATGTTTGTGTTTCTGTGTGTGTTGTGTGGTTCAGAAGGATGTCACTTCTTTCCTGTCAAAGATGTCCCATTTCCAGATCACATACTTCTTCCTCTGTCAGGTTAGGCAAATCTCTTTCCCCAACGGCCCTTTCCCTTTCCCAATGCCTCTTTCCCCAATGGCCCTTTCCCCCAACGGCCCTTTCCCCTCCAACGGCCCTTTCCCCCCAATGGCCCTTTCCTTTTCCCAATGGCCCTTTCCCCTTTTCCCCCAATGGCCCCTTTCCCCTTTCCCCCAACGGCCCTTTCCCCTTTTCCCCAACGGCCCTTTTCCCCTTTTCCCCTAACGGCCCTTTCCCCCTTTCCTCCAACGCCCTTTCCCCTTTCCCCCCATCGGCCTTTTCCCCCAACGGCCCTTTCCCCTAACGGCCCTTTCCCTCTTTCCCCAACGGCCCTTTCCTTTCCCCAACGGCCCTCTTTCCCCTTTCCCCCAACGGCCCTTTCCCCTTTTCCCTCTAACGGCCCTTTCCCCTTTTCCCCATCGGCCCTTTCCCTTTTCCCCCAATCGGCCCTTTCCCCTTTTCCCCCATCGGCTCTTTCCCTTTTCCCCCATCGGCCCTTTTCCCTTTTCCCCCATCGGCCCTTTCCCCTTTCCCCCCAACGGCCCTTTCCTCTTTCCCCAACGGCCCTTTCCCCATGGCCCTTTCCCCCCAACGGCCCTTTCCCCCCAACGGCCCTTTCCCTCTTCCCCCAATGGCCCTTTCCCCTTTTCCCCCAACGGTCCCTTTCCTCCCTAACGGCCCTTTCCCCCATCGTATTCCTTCCTTTTCCCCAACGGCCCTTTCCTCTTTTCCCCAACGGCCCTTCCCCTCTTTTCCCCAACGTTCTTCCTTCCATCGCCCTTTCCTTTTTCCAACGTTCTTTCCTTCTTTCTCATCGGGTTTTTCTCATCGCCCTTTTCCCCAACGGGCTCCTTTCTCTTTTCCCTCAACGCCCTTTCTTTTCCAACGTGCCCTTTTCCTTTTTCCCCCACTGCCTTTCCTTCCCAACGCTTTCTCTTTCCCCATCGCTCCTTTCTCAACGCCTCTTCTTCCCCCAACGCCCTTTCCCTTTTCCCCAACGTTCTTTTCCCCTTTCCCATCGCCCTTTTCCTTTTCCCAACGCCCTTCCTTCCCCATCGCCCTTTTCCTTTCCCCCATCGCCCTTTCCTTTTCCCCTCAACGGCCCTTTCCTCTTTTCTCATCAGTTTTCCTCAACGCCTCACCTTTTTCCTTCTCACGGCTCTTCTTTTTCTCATCGGGTTCTTCCAAACGTGTCTCCTTCTTCCCTAACGGGCTTTCCTTTTCCTTCCAATATTCTTTCCTTTTCCCCCAACGCCCTTTCCCCTTTTCCTCATCGGCCTCTTCCCCCCTTTTCCCCAACGCCCTTCCCCTTTTCCCCATCGGCCCTTTTCCTTTCCCCATCGGCCTCTTCCCTTTTCCCCATCGGCCCTTTCCCCTTTTCCCCAACGGCCCCTTTCCCTTTTCCCCATCGTCCTTTCCAACGGCCCTTTCACCTTTCCCCCCCAACGGCCCTTCCCCTTTTCCCATCGGCCCTTTTCCCCAACGGCTCCTTTCCTTTTCCCCTAACGGCTCCCTTTCCCTTTCCCTTCAATGGCTCCTTTCCCTTTCCAACGGCTCCCTTTCCCTTCTTTTCCCCCATCGGCCCTTCCTCTTTCCCCAACGGCCCTTTCCCCTTTTCCAACGGCCCTTTCCCTTTCTCCCCAATCGCCCTTCCTTTTCCCCATCGGCCTCCTTTCCTTTTCCCCCAATGGCCCTTTCCCCTTTTCCCCCAACGGCCCTTTCCCCTTTTCCCATCGGCCTCTTTCCTTTTCCCCAACGCCCTTTCCTTTCCCCAATGGCCCTTTCCCCTTTCCCCCAACGGCCCTTTCCCCTTTCCCCCATCGGCCCTTTCCCTTTTCCCAACGGCCCTTTCCTTTTCCCCAACGGCCCTTCCTTCTCCCCTTCAACGGCCCTTTCCTTTCCCCCATCGCCTTTCTCTCTTTTTCCCCCCACTGGCCCTTTTCCTTCCCCAACGTCTTTCCTTTCCCCCATCGGTTCTTTTCCCCATCGGCCTTTTCCCCAACGGCCCTTTCCTTTCCCCCAACGGCCTTTTTCCCCATCGCCTCTTTCCCCGCAACGGCCCTTTCCCCCAACGCTCTTTCCCCCAACGCCTTTTCTCAACGGCCCTTTCCCCTTTTTCTAACTGTCTTTTTTCCTTTTTTCTTTCCAACGTTCTTCTTTCCTTTTTCCCCATCGGCTCCTTTTCCTTTTCCCCTAACCGTTCCTTTTCCTTTTTTCTCTCTAACGCAATTTTCTCTCTTCTCTTTTCCTCTAATCGCAATTTTCCTTTTTTCTCTCATCGGTTCTTTCCTCTTTCCTCCAACGCCTTCTTCTCATCGGGCTCCTCTTTCTCTCTCTAACTGCTCTTTTCCTTCAACGCCCTTCCCTTCCCCCATCGCCCTTCCTCCAACGTGCCCTTTCCCTCTCTTTCCCAACGGCCCTTTCCCCTAACGGCTCTTTCCTCAACGGTTCTTTCCCCCCAACGGCCTCTTCCTCTCCTTTCCCAACGGCCCTTTCCCTTTTCCCCAACGGCCCTTTCCCCTTTTCCCCTATCGGCCTTTTCTCTCTTCTCTAACGGGTTCTTTCTTCTCATCGCCCTTTCCCCAACGGCCCTTTCCTTTCCCCCAACGGCCCTTTCCTTCTCCCCCCAACGGGTTTCCCTCATCGCCCTTTCCCCCCATCGGGCTCCTTTCTCTTTTCCCTCAACGCCCTTTCCCCCTTTTCCCCAACGTGCCCTTTTCCCCAACGTTCTTTCCCCCACTGCCCTTTCCTCCCCAACGGCCCTTCTTCCCTTTTCCCCAACGCTCCTTTCTCAACGCCTCTTCTTCCCCCAACGGCCCTTTCCCTTTTCCCTCAACGGCTCCTTTTCCCCTTTCCCAACGGCCCTTTCCCTTTCCCCAACGGCCCTTCCTTCCCCAACGGCCCTTCTCCCTTCCCCCATCGCCCTTTCCTCTTCCCCTCAACGGCCCTTTCCTCTTTCCCCCATCAGTTTCCCTCAACGCCTCACCCTTTTCCTTCTCAACGGCCTCTTTCCCTTCCCCCATCGGGTTCTTCCAAACGTGTCTCCTTCTTCCCCAACGGCCCTTTCCCCTTTTCCTTCCAACGGCCCTTTTCCTTTTCCCCCAACGGCCCTTTCCCCTTTTCCTCATCGGCCTCTTCCCCCCTTTTCCCCAACGGCTCCTCTCCCTCTTTTCCCCATCGGGCCCTTTTCCTTTCCCCATCGGCCTCTTCCCTTTGCCCCATCGGCCCTTTCCCCTTTTCCCCAACGGCCCCTTTCCCTTTTCCCCATCGTCCTTTCCAACTGGCCCTTTCACTCTTTCCCCCCCAACGGCCCTTCCCCTTTTCCCATCGGCCCTTTTCCCCAACGGCTCCTTTCCTTCTCCCCTAACGGCTCCCTTTCCCTTTCCCTTCAATGGCTCCTTTCCCTTTCCAACGGCTCCCTTTCCCTTCTTTTCCCCCATCGGCCCTTCCTCTCTCCCCAACGGCCCTTTCCCCTTTTCCAACGGCCCTTTCCCTTTCTCCCCAATCGCCCTTCCTTTTCCCCATCGGCCTCCTTTCCTTTTCCCCCAACGGCCCTTTCCCCTTTTCCCCCGACCGGCCCTTTCCCCTTTTCCCCATCGGCCTCTTTCCTTTTCCCCAACGCCCTTTCCTTTCCCCAACGGCCCTTTCCCCTTCTCCCCCAACGGCCCTTTCTCCCCTTTCCCCCAATCGGCCCTTTCCCTTTTCCCTAACGGCTCCTTTCCTTTTC
>NW_027034005.1:0-5000 GCF_034236695.1 Oncorhynchus nerka | reverse complement strand
TTACTCTATGTACAGTTGTGGCCAAAAGTTTTGAGAATGACACAAATATTAATTTCCACAAAGTTTGCTGCTTCAATGTCTTTAGATATTTTTGTCAGATGTTACAAGCATTTCATAAGTGTCAAAGGCTTGTATTGACAATTACATGAAGTATATACAAAGAGTCAATATTTGCAGTGTTGACCCTTCTTTTTCAAGACCTCTGCAATCCGCCCTGGCATGCTATCAATTAACTTCTGGGCCACATCCTGACTGATGGCAGCCCATTCTTGCATAATCAATGCTTGGAGTTTTTCAGAATTTGTGGGTTCTCAATGGGATTAAGGTCTGGGGAGTTTCCTGGCCATGGACCCAAAATACCAATGTTTTGTTCCCCAAGCCACATAGTTGTCACTTTTGCCTTATGGTAAGGTGCTCCATCATGCTGGAAAAGGCATTGTTCGTCACCAAACTGTTCCTGGATGGTTGGGAGAAGTTGCTCTCGGAGGATGTGTTGGTACCCTTCATGGCTATGTTCTTAGGCAAAATTGTGAGTGAGCCCACTCCCTTGGCTGAGAAGCAACCCCACACATGAATGGTCTCAGGATGCTTTACTGTTGGCATGACACAGGACTGATGGTAGCGCTCACCTTGTCTTCTCCGGACAAGATTTTTACTGGATGCCCCAAACAATCGGAAAGGGATTCATCAGAGAAAATGACTTTACCCGAGTCCTCAGCAGTCCAATCCCTGTACCTTTTGCAGAATATCAGTCTGTCCCTTGTGTTTTCCTGGAGAGAAGTGGCTTCTTTGCTGCTCTTCTTGACACCAGGCCATCCTCCAAAAGTCTTCGCCTGACTTTGCATGCAGATGCACTCACACCTGCCTGCTGCCATTCCTGAGCAGACTCTGTACTGGTGGTTCCCTGATCCCGCAGCTGAATCTACTTTAGGAGACGGTCCTGGCGCTTGCTGGACTTTCTTGGGCGCCCTGAAGTCTTCTTCACAACAATTGAACCGCTCTCCTTTGAACCCTTCTTGATGATCTGATAAATGGTTGATTTAGGTGCAATCTTACTGGCAACAATGTCCTTGCCTGTGAAGCCCTTTTGTGCAAAGCAATGATGACGGCACGTGTTTCCTTGCAGGTAACCATGATTGACAGAGGAAGAACAATGACTCCAAGCACCACCCTCCTTTTGAAGCTTCCAGTCTGTTATTCGAACTCAATCAGCATGACAGAGTGATCTCCAGCCTTGTCCTCGTCAACACTCACACCTGTGGTAACGAGAAAATCACTGACATGATGTCAGCTGGTCCTTTTTGTGGCAGGGCTGAAATGCAGTGGAAATGTTTTTGGGGGATTCAGTTCATTTGCAAGGCGCAGAGGGACTTTGCAATTAATTGCAATTCATCTGATCACTTCATAACATTCTGGAGTATATGTGAATTGCCATCATACAAACTGAGGCAGCAGACTTTGTGAAAAGTAATATTTGTGTCTGTCACGCCCTGGCCATAGAGAGGCTTTTATTCTCTATTTTGGTTAGGCCAGGGTGTGACTAGGGTGGGCATTCTATGTTCATTTTCTATGTTTTGGATTTCTGTGTTGTTTGGCCTGGTGTGGTTCTCAATCAGAGGCAGCTGTCTATCGTTGTCTCTGATTGAGAACCATACTTAGGTAGCCTTTTCCCACCTGTGTGGTGTGGGTAGTTATTTTCTGTTTAGTGTGTTTCGCACCTGACGGAGCTGTTTCAGTTGTGCTTTTGTTGCTTGTTGTATAGTGTTCAGTTTTACCATTAAAATGACGAACACGTACCACGCTGCACCTTGGTCCTCACCTTCTTCCACCAACGGCCGTTACAGTGTCATTCCCAAAACTTTTGGCCACGACTGTAATTGTAAACAAACACAGTTAAGTTTCAAAACGTGGTTAAAACTGTATTTGATAAGATGTACGGTTAGTCCTTGCATCCATAGCTCTGTCTTACATAAAACAAGTGGAGGGGTGGCCGATTTTTTTAAATCCCGGATTACACCTTTAAGGAGTGTACATTGACATTTGGGATTATAACACTGCAAAAATTTGTTTGGCAAATCCAACCAACCATTGCGTTCACCTTTTCAGTTGCCAAGGAGACAATAATAGTTCTAAATCCATATCATCATCCACCGAGTCTCCCAGTCTCACCTTGTCTTGTGCTGGTCTACAGTGCAGAGGTGTGTAATCCAGGGGGAGAGGGTGACTGGTTGTCTCTTGTGTGTAGGGAGGGGCTGCCGTTGGGGGTAGTGAGTGGTTTAATTAGAGCGAGTGCCTGGGTCTCCGCCTCGGTCCCTCGTCCACATTACAACATGCTGCCAGGGGTTAACTGGACTGATAAATGGGCCCTGACACACACCACACACACACCCACACACACACACACACACACACACACACACACACACACACACACACACACACACACACACAGAATGCATCTGTTTAGTCAAACGACCCTCACACTCTCACTCATGCATCCATACACTGCAGTCAGACGTGTACACACTATCACCTTTTACCTGGTCCTCTGTGGTCAGCCTGTAAGACGGTAATTGAAAGATGCCCAAACGAGCACTCGTTAAGTCCCTGATTGGGTAGCAGCCTTAATGACCCCGGCCCAGCGCCGTGACCTCTGGTGACTGGGCGTAAAAGTGGAACTACCGTCTCCATTAGGTTTGAGTGTCTGCATCTGTCTAGGATAACTCTCTCACCTCATCTCTCTCCTACTAATCAGACTTCATGTTATTTTCTGTTGACAGTACAGAATTCAGATTTGAATACTTTTCGGAACCTTTGTCTTGCTTACATTATAATATATTGGAATACATTTTTAGCGTAAATCATGAAATGAAAACAGAACAATCCCTTGCTCTGGTTGCGAGGATTTGTGTGTGAGTGCATGTGTGTGTGCATACATGTGTGTGTTACAGAGACGTGCCACTAGTGTGTGTTTCTTCATAAATCATGTGTCTTAATCAAAGGAGGCCTGGGCCATTAATAACAGTGTGGTTGGCCTGACGACAGAGCACAATGTAGCATAATGGAACTATTTATTCCATAATGCTGCATTGTCACCGCAGCCACCAGGAAGGGGACAGAGGGAGGAGGGAGGGAGGAAGGGAGAGGGAGAGGAGAGGGGAGGGGAGGGGGAAGGAGAGGAGAGGGAGAGGGAGAGGGAGAGGGGAGGAGGGGAGAGAAAGGAAAGAGCAACGGGAGAGGAGAGGAGGGGAGGAGAAGAGGGAGATAAAGGGGTTGAAAGGTAAGTTAGGGTTATGATGGGGAGAGAAATAAATGGAGGAAAAGTGAGAGAGAGGGATGAAGAACGAATGGGAGAAAAATCAAACACAAGCTTGGGGTTTGAGGTGTGGGATGAGAGCACAAGGTTGTGGTTTGAGGTGACGGATGAGAGCACAAGGTTGGGGTTTGAGGTGTGGGATGAGAGCACAAGGTTGGGGTTTGAGGTGTGGGATGAGAACACAAGGTTGGGGTTTGAGGTGAGGGATGAGAGCACAAGGTTAGGGTTTGAGGTGTGGGATGAGAACACAAGGTTGGGGTTTGAGGTGAGGGATGAGAGCACAAGGTTGGGGTTTGAGGTGTAGGGATGAGAACACAAGGTTTGGGGTTTGATGTGAGGATGGAGCACAAGGTTGGGATTTGATGAGGGATGAGAGAAGAAGAAGGAGGGAAGGGTCAGAGAGCGACATAAGGAGAGTGAACAGGACAGAGAGGTGGCAGGGGGAGGAGGGAGGCAAAAGGGGAACAGAGTTTTAATTAGCTATTGAAGTTTCATGTTGGGTGAGGAGCGGGACAGGGCGGGAGATACATCTTCTATTGACAGCTGCAGCCTTTCAGCTTGTCACCAGGCCTGACAGAACGGGCAATTCTAGGATTTCTAATTCCTCAGTTAGCTCCACTCCTCGCTCCGGTCCCGTCCTGCCCTGGTACCGCTGGACCACTTCCTGAACAGAAACACATAGTAACACAACACCGGCTCGGCCTGGACAGAGAGGAGAGGTGTAGTGAAGTTAGAGGTGACACAGGACAAATAGGCATTAAATAGTGATTCAGCAGCCACAGGTAGTGACTGTTATAGCAGTGTTATAGCAGCGTTACAGAAGCGTTATAGCAGTGTTATAGCAGTGTTATAGCAGTGTTATAGCAGCGTTATAGCAGCGTTATAGAAGCGTTATAGCAGCGTTATAGCAGCGTTATAGCAGCGTTATAGCAGTGTTATAGCAGCGTTATAGCAGCGTTATAGCAGAGTTATAGCAGTGTTATAGCAGTGTTATAGCAGTGTTATAGCAGCGTTATAGAAGCGTTATAGCAGTGTTATAGCAGCGTTATAGCAGCGTTATAGCAGTGTTATAGCAGAGTTATAGCAGTGTTATAGCAGTGTTATAGCAGTGTTATAGCAGCGTTATAGCAGCGTTATAGCAGCGTTATAGCAGTGTTATAGCAGTGTTATAGCAGCGTTATAGAAGTGTTATAGCAGTGTTATAGCAGCGTTATAGAAGCGTTATAGCAGCGTTATAGCAGTGCCCTGTACTAGTCTTACCATAATAACATCTCCATCACTACCATTGTGTTATATTTGCAGGTTGTGGATGTTGGTCTGATGTCTTTGCCCCATTTGTTACTCACAGCCATTAACATATCATTGCTTTTCCAGTCTCCTTTAGTCTCCTTTAGTTAGATGACCCTGTTGATTAAACCTACCTGCTGTATCGGGGGGACGGGCCGCTCAGTTAAACCAATTGGACTCCAGGTCTGAGAAAGATGAGCTCATTGACCTTTCACCTTTTAAACAGGTCATCTTCTACAGGGAAGGATTAAGGGTAGGGAGGGAGAGAGGAAGGGAGGGAGGGCAGAGGAATGACAGATATGTAAAGATTCACGAGGAGGACACACACATAGTCAGATGGACTGTTATGCAGGTGAGTGAGGACCCAAAAGCGGTTTAACAGAAACAGAGTCTTTTA
>NW_027034004.1:0-7185 GCF_034236695.1 Oncorhynchus nerka | reverse complement strand
ACATTGACCTACTGTCCTGTCTCTCCCATCAGGAGACTGGTAGTATAACACATTGACCTACTGTCCTGTCTCTCCCATCAGGGGACTGGTAGTATAACACATTGACCTACTGTCCTGTCTCTCCCATCAGGAGACTGGTAGTATAACACATTGAAGCCTACTGTCCTGTCTCCCATCAGACTGGTAGTATAACACATTGACCTACTGTCCTGTCTCCTGCATCCAGACTGGTAGTATAACGTGACCTACTGTCCTGTCTCTCCCATCAGGAGACTGGTAGTATAACACATTGACCTACTGTCCTGTCTCTCACATCAGAGACTGGTAGTGTAACACATTGACCTACTGTCCTGTCTCTCCCATCAGACTGGTAGTATAACACATTGACCTACTGTCCTGTCTCTCCCATCAGGAGACTGTTAGTATAACACATTGACCTACTGTCCTGTCTCTCCCATCAGACTGGTAGTATAACACATTGACCTACTGTCCTGTCTCTCCCATCAGACTGGTAGTATAACACATTGACCTGTCCTGTCTTCCCATCAGACTGGTAGTATAACACATTGACCTATCTGTCCTGTCTCTCCCCATCAGACTGGTAGTATAACACATTGACCTACTGTCCTGTCTCTCCCATCAGGGGACTGGTAGTATAACACATTGACCTGTCTGTCTCTCCCATCAGACTGGTAGTATAACACATTGACCTACTGTCCTGTCTCCCATCAGACTGGTAGTATAACACATTGACCTACTGTCCTGTCTCTCACATCAGACTGGTAGTATAACACATTGACCTACTGTCACCAATATATCCCATCAGACTGGTAGTATAACACATTGACCTCCATCGGGGGTGGTCACATTGTCTGTCCTCCTATCAGACTGGTAGTATAACACATTGACCTACTGTCCTGTCTCTCCTATCCAGGAGACTGGTAGTATAACACATTGACCTACTGTCCTGTCTCTCCTATCCAGGAGACTGGTAGTATAACACATTGACCTACTGTCCTGTCTCTCCCATCAGGAGACTGGTAGTATAACACATTGACCTACTGTCCTGTCTCCCATCAGACTGGTATAAACACATTGACCTTACCGTCCTGTCTCTCCCATCAGACTGGGTAGTATAACACATTGACCTACTGTCCTGTCTCTCCATCAGACTGGTAGTATAACACATTGACCTACTGTCCTGTCTCCCCATCAGACTGCTAGTATAACACATTGACCTACTGTCCTGTCTCTCCCATCAGACTGGTAGTATAACACATTGACCTACTGTCCTGTCTCTCCCATCAGACTGGTAGTATAACACATTGACCTACTGTCCTGTCTCTCCCATCAGGAGACTGGTAGTATAACACATTGACCTACTGTCCTGTCTCTCCCATCAGGAGACTGGTAGTATAACACATTGACCTACTGTCCTGTCTCTCCCATCAGACTGGTAGTATAACACATTGACCTACTGTCCTGTCTCTCCCATCAGACTGGTAGTATAACACATTGACCTACTGTCCTGTCTCTCCCATCAGACTGGTAGTATAACACATTGACCTACTGTCCTGTCTCTCCCATCAGACTGGTAGTATAACACATTGACCTACTGTCCTGTCTCTCCCATCAGACTGGTAGTATAACACATTGACCTACTGTCCTGTCTCTCCCATCAGGGGACTGGTAGTATAACACATTGACCTACTGTCCTGTCTCTCCTATCAGAGACTAGTATAACACATTGACCTACTGTCCTGTCTCTTCTCATCAGGAGACTGGTAGTATAACACATTGACCTACTGTCCTGTCTCTCCCATCAGAGACTGGTAGTATAACACATTGACCTGCTGTCCTGTCTTCCCATCAGGAGACTGGTAGTATAACACATTGACCTACTGTCCTGTCTCTCCCATCAGACTGGTAGTATAAACACACCTACTGTCCTGTCTCTCCCATCAGACTGGTAGTATAACACATTGACCTACTGTCCTGTCTCTCCCATCAGACTGGTAGTATAACACATTGACCTACTGTCCTGTCTCTCCCATCAGGAGACTGGTAGTATAACACATTGACCATTGACCTACTGTCCTGCCTCTCCCATCAGAGACTGGTAGTATAACACATTGACCTACTGTCCTGTCTCTCCCATCAGGAGACTGGTAGTATAACACATTGACCTACTGTCCTGTCTTCCCATCAGAGACTGGTAGTATAACACATTGACCTACTGTCCTGTCTCTCCCATCAGGAGACTGGTAGTATAACACATTGACCTACTGTCCTTGACCTGCTGTCTGTCTCCCATCAGGAGACTGGTAGTATAACACATTGACCTACTGTCCTGTCTCCCCATCAGGAGACTGGTAGTATAACACATTGACCTACTGTCCTGTCTCTCCCATCAGACTGGTAGTATAACACATTGACCTACTGTCCTGACTGCTAGTATAACACATCCTATGTCATCAGACTGGTAGTATAACACATTGACCTACTGTCCTGTCTCTCCCATCAGAGACTGGTAGTATAACACGTATAACACACATTGACCTACTGTCCTGTCTCTCCCATCAGGAGACTGGTAGTAGAACACATTGACCTACTGTCCTGTCTCTCCCATCAGACTGGTAGTATAACACATTGACCTACTGTCCTGTCTCTCCCATCAGAGACTGGTAGTATAACACACATTGACCTACTGTCCTGTCTCTCCCATCAGAGACACATTGACCTGTAGTATAACACATTGACCTACTGTCCTGTCTCTCCTGTATCAGAGACTCGGTAGTATAACACATTGACCTACAGGGACTGTCCTGTTCTCCCATCAGGAGACTGGTAGTATAACACATTGACCTACTGTCCTGTCTCTCCCATCAGAGACTGGTAGTATAACACATTGACCTACTGTCCTGTCTCTCCCATCAGGAGACTGGTAGTATAACACATTGACCTACTGTCCTGTCTCTCCATCAGAGACTGGTAGTATAACACATTGACCTACTGTCCTGTGTCCCATCAGGGACTGGTAGTATAACACATTGACCTACTGTCCTGTCTCTCCCATCAGACTGGTAGTATAACACATTGACCTACTGTCCTGTCTCTCCCATCAGGGGACTGGTAGTATAACACATTGACCTACTGTCCTGTCTCTCCCATCAGGACTGGTAGTATAACACATTGACCTACTGTCCTGTCTCTCCCATCAGACTGGTAGTATAACACATTGACCTACTGTCCTGTCTCTCCCATCAGACTGAGTATAACTTGACCTAGTAAACACATTGACCTACTGTCCTGTTTCTCCCATCAGGACTGGTAGTATAACACATTGACCTACTGTCCTGTCTCTCCCATCAGACTGGTAGTATAAACACATTGACCTACTGTCCTGTCTCTCCCATCAGGAGACTGGTAGTATAACACATTGACCTACTGTCCTGTCTCTCCCATCAGACTGGTAGTATAACACATTGACCTACTGTCCTGTCTCTCCCATCAGACTGGTAGTATAACACATTGACCTACTGTCCTGTCTCTCCCATCAGGAGACTGGTAGTATAACACATTGACCTACTGTCCTGTCTCTCCCATCAGACTGGTAGTATAACACATTGACCTACTGTCCTGTCTCTCCCATCAGGAGACTGGTAGTATAACACATTGACCTACTGTCCTGTCTCTCCCATCAGACTGGTAGTATAACACATTGACCTACTGTCCTGTCTCTCCCATCAGGAGACTGGTAGTATAACACATTGACCTACTGTCCTGTCTCTCCCATCAGACTGGTAGTATAACACATTGACCTACTGTCCTGTCTCTCCCATCAGACTGGTAGTATAACACATTGACCTACTGTCCTGTCTCTCCCATCAGACTGGTAGTATAACACATTGACCTACTGTCCTGTCTCTCCCATCAGACTGGTAGTATAACACATTGACCTACTGTCCTGTCTCTCCCATCAGGGGACTGGTAGTATAACACATTGACCTACTGTCCTGTCTCTCCCATCAGGAGACTGGTAGTATAACACATTGACCTACTGTCCTGTCTCTCCCATCAGGATAACACATTGACCTACTGTCCTGTCTCTCCCATCAGTGGTAGTATAACACATTGACCTACTGTCCTGTCTCTCCTGGTATTAGAACATCAGGAGACTGGTAGTATAACACATTGACCTACTGTCCTGTCTCTCCCATCAGGAGACTGGTAGTATAACACATTGACCTACTGTCCTGTCTCTCCCATCAGGAGACTGGTAGTATAACACATTGACCTACTGTCCTGTCTCTCCCATCAGGAGACTGGTAGTATAACACATTGACCTACTGTCCTGTCTCCCCATCAGAGACTGGTAGTATAACACATTGACCTACTGTCCTGTCTCTCCCATCAGGAGACTGGTAGTATAACACATTGACCTACTGTCCTGTCTCTCCCATCAGGAGACTGGTAGTATAACACATTGACCTACTGTCCTGTCTCTCCCATCAGACTGGTAGTATAACACATTGACCTACTGTCCTGTCTCTCCCATCATCAGACTGGTAGTATAACACATTGACCTACTGTCCTGTCTGTCCCATCAGGAGACTGGTAGTATAACACATTGACCTACTGTCCTGTCTCTCCCATCAGACTGGTAGTATAACACATTGACCTACTGTCCTGTCTCTCCCATCAGGAGACTGGTAGTATAACACATTGACCTACTGTCCTGTCTCTCCCATCAGACTGGTAGTATAACACATTGACCTACTGTCCTGTCTCTCCCATCAGACTGGTAGTATAACACATTGACCTACTGTCCTGTCTCTCACATCAGTAGACTGCTAGTATAACACATTGACCTACTGTCCTGTCTCTCCCATCAGACTGGTAGTAGAACACATTGACCTACTGTCCTGTCTCTCCCATCAGAGACTGGTAGTATAACACATTGACCTACTGTCCTGTCTGTCCCATCAGAGACTGGTAGTATAACACATTGACCTACTGTCCTGTCTCTCCCATCAGACTGGTAGTATAACACATTGACCTACTGTCCTGTCTCTCCCATCAGGAGACTGGTAGTATAACACATTGACCTACTGTCCTGTCTCTCCCATCAGACTGGTAGTATAACACATTGACCTACTGTCCTGTCTCTCCCATCAGGAGACTGGTAGTATAACACATTGACCTACTGTCCTGTCTCTCCCATCAGGAGACTGGTAGTATAACACATTGACCTACTGTCCTGTCTCTCCCATCAGGAGACTGGTAGTATAACACATTGACCTACTGTCCTGTCTCTCCCATCAGACTGGTAGTATAACACATTGACCTACTGTCCTGTCTCTCCCATCAGGAGACTGGTAGTATAACACATTGACCTACTGTCCTGTCTCTCCCATCAGAGACTGGTAGTATAACACATTGACCTACTGTCCTGTCTCTCCCATCAGACTGGTAGTATAACACATTGACCTACTGTCCTGTCTCTCCATCAGACTGGTAGTGTAACACAGTATAACATTGACTACTGTCCTGTCTCTCCCATCAGACTGGTAGTATAACACATTGACCTACTGTCCCTGTCTCTCCCATCAGACTGAGACTGGTAGTATAACACATTGACCTACTGTCCTGTCTCCCATCAGACTGGTAGTATAACATCAGACTGGTAGTATAACACATTGACCTACTGTCCTGTCTCTCCCATCAGACTGGTAGTAAACACATTGACCTACTGTCCTGTCTCTCCCATCAGAGACTGGTAGTATAACACATTGACCTACTGTCCTGTCTCTCCCATCAGAGACTGGTAGTATAACACATTGACCTACTGTCCTGTCTCTCCCATCAGGAGACTGGTCTCCCAGTGGTATAACACATTGACCTACTGTCCTGTCTCTCCCATCAGACTGGTAGTATAACACATTGACCTACTGTCCTGTCTCTCCCATCAGACTGGTAGTATAAACACATTGACCTACTGTCCTGTCTCTCCCATCAGGAGACTGGTAGTATAACACATTGACCTACTGTCCTGTCTGTCCCATCAGAGACTGGTAGTATAACACATTGACCTACTGTCCTGTCTCTCCCATCAGAGACTGTATAACACATTGACCTACTGTCCTGTCTCTCCCAGAGACTGGTAGACCTATCAGGAGAGTGGTGGCTCATACATTGACCTACTGTCTGTCTCTCCCATCAGGAGACTGGTGACACATTGACTACTGTCCTGTCTCTCCCATCAGGAGACTGGTAGTATAACACATTGACCTACTGTCCTGTCTCCCATCAGGAGACTGGTAGTATAACACATTGACCTACTGTCCTGTCTCTCCCATCAGACTGGTAGTATAACACATTGACCCAGTATAGACTGGTAGTATAACACATTGACCTACTGTCCTGTCTCTCCCATCAGGAGACTGGTAGTATAACACATTGACCTACTGTCCTGTCTCTCCCATCAGGAGACTGGTAGTATAACACATTGACCTACTGTCCTGTCTCTCCCATCAGGAGGCTGGTAGTAGAACACATTGACCTACTGTCCTGTCTCCCATCCCATCAGACCTACTGTCTGTCTCTCCCACTGGTAGTATAACACATTGACCTACTGTCCTGTCTCTCCATCCAGGAGACTGGTAGTGTAACACATTGACCTACTGTCCTGTCTCTCCCATCAGGAGACTGGTAGTATAACACATTGACCTACTGTCCTGTCTCTCCCATCAGGGACTGGTAGTATAACACATTGACCTACTGTCCTGTCTCTCCCATCAGGAGACTGGTAGTATAACACATTGACCTACTGTCCTGTCTCTCCCATCAGAGACTGGTAGTATAACACATTGACCTACTGTCCTGTCTCTCCCATCAGGAGACTGGTAGTATAACACATTGACCTGCTGTCCTGCTTCTCCCATCAGGACTGGTAGTATAACACATTGACCTTACTGTCCTGTCTCTCCCATCAGAGACTGGTAGTATAACACATTGACCTACTGTCCTGTCTCTCCCATCAGACTGGTAGTATAACACATTGACCTACTGTCCTGTCTCTCCCATCAGACTGGTAGTATAACACATTGACCTACTGTCCTGTTCTCCCATCAGACTGGTAGTATAACACATTGACCTACTGTCCTGTCTCTCCCATCAGACTGG
>NW_027034003.1:0-7183 GCF_034236695.1 Oncorhynchus nerka | reverse complement strand
CAGAACTCACACAACTCTCATTCCAGACTCATATCAAACATCTCCAATCCAAAATCAAATCTAGAGTCAGCTTTCTATTTCGCAACAAATCCTCCTTCACTCATGCCGCCAAACTTACCCTAGTAAAACTGACTATTCTACCGATCCTCGACTTCGGCGATGTCATCTATAAAATAGCTTCCAATACTCTACTCAGCAAACTAGATGCAGTTTATCACAGTGCCATCCGTTTTGTTGCTAAAGCACCTTATACCACCCACCACTGCGACCTGTATGCTCTAGTCGGCTGGCCCTCGCTACATATTCGTGTCGCCAGACCCACTGGCTCCAGGTCATCTACAAGTCCATGCTAGGTAAAGCTCCGCCCTATCTCAGTTCACTGGTCACGATGGCAACACCCACCCGTAGCACGCGCTCCAGCAGGTGTATCTCACTGATCATCCCTAAAGCCAACACCTCATTTGGCCACCTTTCCTTCCAGTTCTCTGCTGCCTGTGACTGGAGCGAATTGCAAAAATCGCTGAATTTGGAGACTTTTATTTCCTTCACCAACTTTAAACATCTGCTATCTGAGCAGCTAACCGATTGCTGCAGCTGTACATAGTCCATATGTAAATAGCCCACCCAATTTACCTACCTCATCCCCATACTGTTTTTATTTATTTACTTTTCTGCTATTTTGCACACCAGTATTTCTATCTGCACATGACCATCTGATCATTTATCACTCCAGTGTTAATCTGCAAAATTGTAATTATTTGCTGCTATGGCCTATTTATTGCCTACCTCCTCATGCCTTTTGCACACAATGTATATAGACTATTTTTTTCTACTGTGTTATTGACTTGTTTATTGTTTACTCCATGTGTAACTCTGTGTTTTTGTCTGTTCACACTGCTATGCTTTATCTTGGTCAGGTCGCAGTTGTAAATGAGAACTTGTTCTCAACTAGCCTACCTGGTTAAATAAAGGTGAAATTTAAAAATAATTTTAAAAAAAGAGACAGGAGAGAGAGAGAGACAGGAGAGAGAGATAGACAGGAGTATGAGACAGACAGGAGAGACAGGGAGGGAACGGTTGAGGGAAGGAGGGAGGAACAAAGAGATGGTGGGGGGTGGGGTATGAGGACAAATGGA
Source organism: Oncorhynchus nerka (assembly GCF_034236695.1). NCBI lineage: Eukaryota > Metazoa > Chordata > Actinopteri > Salmoniformes > Salmonidae > Oncorhynchus > Oncorhynchus nerka. The sequence continues at coordinate 6,047 of NW_027034003.1, read as the reverse complement.
GAAAATATGACAGAACTAGCTGGGGCGGAATGAAGATGTCAGTCTAGAAGAGTCTGTGAACTACAGTTTACCAGAAAGTATATGTGAAAAGCACAGGGTGGAATATGTTTGCGGAAATGTTTTGATAATAACAGTATTCTCCAGACATTTAGAGGTAATTGCAGGCCCTGAAAGTAATAATTTTAAATATTTACACACATCCATTTCCTCTCTTTTATATTTCCCCCCTGATCGACTTAACATGCAAAACAAATCTGGAGCTGTATTACAAAGAAGGGAAACAAAATCTTAGAACAGGGCTAAAAATACGACATGTACTTGAGCGTGCCAGGAACATTTTCCATGCTGTTTTGAGGAGAGACAATGCATTAGAGATTGGTGTGCTATTACTCGCTTTGATCTGACAGATTACAGCTATGTGTCTTATCCTGGATTCACGATGGTCTGTCAGTTCCCTCTCCTATGTTTCTTCTGTTGGAGAATTATGGCTCAACATTTATGGCTACCCCATGTTGAGAGGGCCTGTTTTCAGCTCGTCACATTTACATATTCTGTTTATCACTGAGAAACACAACGGTGCTAAACTTTGTCCTCCATTTCTCACCCAGTAAGACTCAATAGAAAGAGAATACTTCATTTCCATTTTCTAAACCCTTCTTCACCTGTCACATCATTGGAAGACGCGTATTCACACAGTATATATTAACCACAATACAAACATGCTGTGGACTCTATCATAATCTCAGGCTACTGCCAACACATTTCCATAACTATTTTATCACATTTTTTAAGGAAAAGTTGCAATACTTTTGCACACATTGGAGTAAACAGCAATTCAAATCAAAATGGGAATTAATTAAATGACATACAGTTGAAGTCGGAAGTTTACATACACTTAGGTTGGAGTTATTCAAATTTCTTGTTAACAAACTATAGTTTTTGGCAAGTCGGTTAGGACATCTACTTTGTGCATGACACAAGTCATTTTTCCAACAATTTTTTACAGACAGATTATCTCACTTATAATTCACTGTATCACAATTCCAGTGAGGCAGAAGTTTACAAACACTAAATTGACTGTGCCTTTAAACAGCTTGGAAAATTCCAGAAAATTATGTAATGGCTTTAGAAGCTTCTGATAGGCTAATTGAATAATTTGAATAATTTGAGTCAATTGGAGGTGTACCTGCAGATGTATTTCAAGGCCTACCTTCAAACTCAGTGCCTCTTTGCTTGACATCATGGGAAAATTAAAAGAAATCAGCCAAGACCTCAGAAAAGAATTGTAGACCTCCACAAGTCTGATTCATCCTTGGGAGCAATTTCCAAACAGCTGAAGGTACCACGTTCATCTGTACAAACAATAGTACGCAAGTATAAACACCATGGTTTCTCAAATGACTGCCTCGCCTGGTTCACCAACTACTTCTCTGATAGAATTCAGTGTGTCAAATTGGAGGGCCTGTTGTCCGGACCTCTGGCAGTCTCTATGGGGGTGCCACAGGGTTCAATTCACGTGCCGACTCTCTTCTCTGTAAACATCAATGATGTTGCTCTTGCTGCTGGTGAGTCTCTGATCCACCTCTACGCAGACGACACCATTCTGTGTACTTCTGGCCCTTCTTTGGACACTGTGTTAACAACCCTCCAGACGAGCTTCAATGCCATACAACTCTCCTTCTATGGCCTCCAACTGCTCTTAAATACAAGTAAAACCAAATGCATGCTCTTCAAACGATCGCTGCCTGCACCTGCCCGCCCGTCCAACATCACTACTCTGGACAGTTCTGATTTTAGAATATGTGGACAACTACAAATACCTAGGTGTCTGGTTAGACTGTAAACTCTCCTTCCAGACTCTCATCAAACATCTCCAATCCAAAGTTAATTCTAGAATTAGCTTCCTATTTCGCAACAAAGCATCATTCACTCATGTTGCCAAACACACGCTCGTAAAACTGACCATCCTACCGATCCTCAACTTTGGCGATGTCATTTACAAAATAGCCTCCAACACTCCACTCAACAAATTCGATGCAGTTTATCATAGTGCCATCCGTTTTTGTCACCAAAGCCTCCCATATACTACCCACCACTGCGACTAGATGGTTTCCGTTGGCTGAACCGTTCATACTCGTCGCCAAACCCACTTTGCTCCAGCTCATTTAGTCATTGCTAGGTAAGCCCGCCTTATCTCAGCTCACTGGTCACTATAGCAGCACCCACTGTATAAGGCGCTCAAGGTATATCTCACTGGTCACCCCTCTAAAGCCAATTCCTCCTTTGGCTGCTTTTTCTTCCCTGTTCTCTGCTGCCAATTACTGGAAACTAACTGCAAAAATCTATGAAGCTGGAGACATACAGTATATCTCTCTCACTAGCTTTAAGCACCAGCTGTCAGAGCAGCTCACAGGATCACTGCATCTGTACATAGCCCATCTGTAGATAGTCCATCCAACTTTCTCATCCCCATACCCGGGCGGCAGGGTAGCCTAGTGGTTAGAGCGTGGACTAGTAACCGGAAGGATGCGGTTCAAACCCCCGAGCTGACCAGCTGGCTAAATCTGTCATTCTGCCCCTGAACAGGCAGTTAACCCACTGTTCCCAGGCCGTCATTGAAAATAAGAATGTGTTCTTAACTGACTTGCCTGGTTAAATAAAGGAAAAATAAAAAATTATATATTTATTTATTTATCTTGCTCCTTGAACCCCAGTATCTCTACTTGCACATTCATCTTCTGAACATCCTACCATTCCAGTGTTTAATTGCTATATTGTAATTACTTTGACACCGTGGCCTAATTATTGCCTTACCTGCCTTATCTTACCTCATTTGCACACACTGTATATATACTTTTTCTACTGTATAATTGACTGTGTTTGTTTATTCCATGTGTTGTATGTGTCGAACTGCTTTGTTATCTTGGCCAGGTCGCAGTTGTAAATGAGAACTTTGTTCTCAACTAGCCTAACTGGTTAAATAAAGATGAAATAAAAACATTTAAAAAAATATGGGACCACACAGCCATCATATCACTCAGGAAGGAGACGCGTTCTGTCTCCTAGAGATGAACGCATTCTTGGTGTGAAAAGTGCAAATCAATCCATGAACAACAGCAAAGGACCTTGTGAAGATGCTGGAGGAAACGGGTACAAAAGTATCTATATCCACAGTAAAACGAGTCCTATATCGACATAACCTGAAAGGCAGCTCAGCAAGGAAGAAACCACTGCTCCAAAACAGCCATAAAAACAAGACTAAAGGTTTGTAACTGCACATGGGGACACAGATCGTACTTTTTGGAGAAATGTCCTCTGGTCTGATGAAAAAAATAGAACTGTTTGGCCATAATGACCATCGTTATGTTTGGAGGAAAAAGAGGGAGGCTTGTAAGCCGAAGAACACCATCCCAACCGTGAAGCACGGGGTGGCAGCATCATGTTGTGGGGGTGGCATCATGTTGTGGGGGTGCTTTGCTGCAGGAGGACTGATGAGCTTCACAAAATAGATGGCATCATGAAGAGGAAAATTATGTGGATATATTGAAGCAACATCTCAAGACATCAGTCAGGAAGTTAAAGCTTGGTCGCAAATGGGTCTTCCAAATGGACAATGACCCCAAGCATACTTCCAAAGTTGTGGCAAATGGTTTAAGGACAACAAAGTCAAGGTATTGGAGTGGCCATCACAAAGCCCTGACCTCAATCCTATGGAACATTTGTAGGCAGAACTGAAAAGAGCGTGTGTAAGCAAGGAGGCCAACAAACCTGACTCAGTTACACCAGCTCTGCCAGGACGAATGGGCCAAAATTCACCCAACTTATTGTGGGAAGCTTGTGGAAGGCTACCCGATACGTTTTGACCCAAGTTAAACAATTTACAGTTTTTCTCAGTCGCTTTGGTGCATTTTTTTTCACATCATCCCTAACATGTGCAAAATAATAAGTGCATTTCTCAGAACAATTTGTACAAATTGCAATATACAATAGATATGTTTCTAAAGCTAGTCAGTCACTAAAAATCCTTAGTACATCTCTCAAAGTAAATATTCATGCCAATGATCATGTCAGTGTCATCAGAATGATAAGTCATTGAGTCATTGTTCACGAACAAGGACGTCAAAATGTTTAGGCATGTTGTCAATGTAACTGTGATATCTCAAAGTGCTGTACAGAAACCCAGCCTAAAACCCCAAACAGCAAGCAATGCAGGTGTAGAAGCACGGTGGCTAGGAAAACTCCCCTAGAAAGGCAAAAACCTAGGAAGAAACCCAGAGGGGAACCAGGCTATGGGGGGTGGCCAGTCCTCTTCTGGCTGTGCCGGGTAGAGAGGAACCAGGCTATGTGGGGTGGCCAGTCCTCTTCTGGCTGTGCTGGGTAGAGAGGAACCAGGCTATGAGGGGTGGCCAGTCCTCTTCTGGCTGTGCTGGGTAGAGAGGAACCAGGTTATGAGGGGTGGCCAGTCCTCTTCTGGCAGTGCTGGGGGAAAGAGGAACCAGGCTAGAGGAGGGGTGGCCAGCCCTCTTCTGGGCTGTGCTGGTGGAGAGGAACCAGGCTATGAGGGGTGGCCAGGCTATGGCCAGTCCTCTTCTGGCTGTGCCGGGTGGAGCCTATGTCCTCTTCTGCCTCTTCCTCTGTTTTGCCACCATGCATCCTTGCTCCTCTTCCTCCTCCTCCTCTTGGCTGTTGACCCTGTTCATTTCCTGGTCCATCCATTATTGGAAAATTGCAACTCTGTGTTGTGGTCTGTCTATATATGCTTGCCATTGATTCTTCATGAGATGCACCTTTGAGCAATTTAGACAACTGGTTGATTGTTGGTTGAACTAACACTTTACATTCCTTCATGAGTGAGGGTCAATTTCACCTGCACGATTCATCAATTCACGTTTTTGTACAAAAGGTCTAATAGAAATGTGTAAAACTATGCTTGACAGTTTATGACAAATAGTTCAACAATTTTGCATGTAATGGCTTATGCAAGGAACTAATGCCTAGATGTTTTGAGGGGTAAGACTATTCAACAGAGAACCATCTACTATATTTTGACATGAGCAATTGATAATGTGGAAAAAAGCTGACACGTGTACATTATCAATTGCAATTTGCTCAAAAGGAATAAGAAATTGCTTTAATGATGTGCACAAGTGACGAGATGATTTGGAATTTGTACAAGTAGTTTCAAGAATTGCACTTTTGATCTAAGAAATGCACCGAAGCGACTGAGAAAAACTGTAAAGGCAATGCTACCAAATACTAATTGAGTGTATGTAAACTTCTGACCCATTGGGAATGTGATGAAAGAAATAAAAGCTGAAATAAATAATTCTCTGTACTATTATTCTGACATTTCACATTCTTAAAATAAAGTGATCCTAACTGACCTAAAAGATGGCATTTTTACTGGGATTAAATGTCGGGAATTGTGAAAAACTGAGTTTAAATGTATTTGGCTAAGGTGTATGAAAACTTCCTACTTCAACTGTACAAGTTGTGGTTCGGGTAGCTTACACTTTTCATCCTCCTTCACATTGTGAGAGGGCATCAGAAATCATTATCTAAAGACAGTCGGACCACAACCACATGATTTCATTGTCCATTTAGTTGTTATGGAGAATTATGAAGTGCAGACAATGACATTCTAGATTCTACTGAAATGCCGCAGAATAAATATGCTGCAGAATATTTAGTTTGGCCTATGCAGCAGTGCTGTACAATTGATATAATTGAATGATTAAGCCAGCACAATGTTATATCATTGTATTGTTTTGTATTTATTATGGATCCCCATTAGCTGCTGCTGGAGCTTTGCTGGATCTGAAAATCCTCATATTAATTTCTCCCCATTCTGAGTTCTCTGGGGTTTCTCATTTAGTTTTGCTACCATAGACCTGGCTCTGGCTGGTATTTCAGGGCTTCCTTTTCCTTAGTTTCCTCAGTCCTAGGGCTGCAGGTAGTGAGTGATCTGACACACACAGGGCTAGCTACAGTAATGAGTGATCTGACACACACAGGGCTAGCTACAGTAATGAGTGATCTGACACACA
>NW_027034002.1:0-7183 GCF_034236695.1 Oncorhynchus nerka | reverse complement strand
GTGATGGTTAATCTCAGCCAGGTTACAACAGAGGGGCGTGATGGTTAATCTCAGCCAGGTTACAACAGAGGGGCGTGATGGTTAATCTCAGCCAGGTTACAGAGGGGCGTGATGGTTAATCTCAGCCAGGTTACAGAGGGGCGTGATGGTTAATCTCAGCCAGGTTACAGAGGGGCGTGATGGTTAATCTCAGCCAGGTTACAGAGGGGCGTGATGGTTAATCTCAGCCAGGTTACAGAGGGGCGTGATGGTTAATCTCAGCCAGGTTACAGAGGGGCGTGATGGTTAATCTCAGCCAGGTTACAACAGAGGGGCGTGATGGTTAATCTCATCCAGGTTACAGAGGGGCGTGATGGTTAATCTCAGCCAGGTTACAGAGGGGCGTGATGGTTAATCTCAGCCAGGTTACAGAGGGGGCGCGATGGTTAATCTCAGCCAGGTTACAGAGGGGCGTGATGGTTAATCTCAGCCAGGTTACAGAGGGGCGTGATGGTTAATCTCAGCCAGGTTACAGCAGAGGGCGTGATGGAATCTCATCCAAAGTCTACAGACGGGCGTGATGGTTGTCTCAGCAGGTTAGAGACGACCTGATGGTTAATCTCAGCCAGGTTACAGAGACGGCGTGATGGTTAATCTCAGCCAGGTTACAGAGGGGCGGATGGTTAATCTCAGCCAGGTTACAACAGAGGGGCGTGATGGTTAATCTCAGCCAGGTTACAGAGGCGCGTGATGGTTAATCTCAGCCAGGTTACAGAGGGGCGTGATGGTTAATCTCAGCCAGGTTACAGAGGGGCGTGATGGTTAATCTCAGCCAGGTTACAACAGAGGGGCGTGATGGTTAATCTCAGCCAGGTTACAGAGGGGCGTGATGGTTAATCTCAGCCAGGCTACAGAGACACGTGATGGTTAATCTCAGTCAGGTTACAGAGGGGCGTGATGGTTAATCTCAGCCAGGTTACAACAGAGGGGCGTGATGGTTAATCTCAGCCAGGTTACAACAGAGGGGCGTGATGGTTAATCTCAGCCAGGTTACAGAGGGGCGTGATGGTTAATCTCAGCCAGGTTACAGAGGGGCGTGATGGTTAATCTCAGCCAGGTTACAGAGGGGCGTGATGGTTAATCTCAGCCAGGTTACAGAGGGGCGTGATGGTTAATCTCAGCCAGGTTACAGAGGGGCGTGATGGTTAATCTCAGCCAGGTTACAACAGAGGGGCGTGATGGTTAATCTCAGCCAGGTTACAACAGAGGGGCGTGATGGTTAATCTCAGCCAGGTTACAACAGAGGGGCGTGATGGTTAATCTCAGCCAGGTTACAGAGGGGCGTGATGGTTAATCTCAGCCAGGTTACAGAGGGGCGTGATGGTTAATCTCAGCCAGGTTACAGAGCAGGGCACAGAGGGGCGTGATGGTTAATCTCAGCCAGGTTACAGAGACGCGTGATGGTTAATCTCAGCCAGGTTACAGAGACACGTGATGGTTAATCTCAGCCAGGTTACAGAGGGGCGTGATGGTTAATCTCAGCCAGGTTACAACAGAGGGGCGTGATGGTTAATCTCAGCCAGGTTACAGAGGGGCGTGATGGTTAATCTCAGCCAGGTTACAGAGGGGCGTGATGGTTAATCTCAGCCAGGTTACAGAGGGGCGTGATGGTTAATCTCAGCCAGGTTACAGAGGGGCGTGATGGTTAATCTCAGCCAGGTTACAGAGGGCGTGATGGTTAATCTGCCAGGTTACAGAGGCGCGTGGATGGTTAATCTCAGCCAGGTTACAGAGGGGCGTGATGGTTAATCTCAGCCAGGTTACAGAGGGGCGTGATGGTTAATCTCAGCCAGGTTACAGAGGGGCGTGATGGTTAATCTCAGCCAGGTTACAGAGGGGCGTGATGGTTAATCTCAGCCAGGTTACAGAGGGGCGTGATGGTTAATCTCAGCCAGGTTACAGAGGGGCGTGATGGTTAATCTCAGCCAGGTTACAGAGGGGCGTGATGGTTAATCTCAGCCAGGTTACAGAGGGGCGTGATGGTTAATCTCAGCCAGGTTACAGAGGGGCGGATGGTTAATCTCAGCCAGGTTACAGAGGGGCGTGATGGTTAATCTCAGCCAGGTTACAGAGGGGCGTGATGGTTAATCTCAGCCAGGTTACAGAGGGGCGTGATGGTTAATCTCAGCCAGGTTACAGAGGGGCGTGATGGTTAATCTCAGCCAGGTTACAGAGACGCGTGATGGTTAATCTCAGCCAGGTTACAGAGGGGCGTGATGGTTAATCTCAGCCAGGTTACAACAGAGGGGCGTGATGGTTAATCTCAGCCAGGTTACAGAGGGGCGTGATGGTTAATCTCAGCCAGGTTACAGAGGGGCGTGATGGTTAATCTCAGCCAGGTTACAGAGGGGCGTGATGGTTAATCTCAGCCAGGTTACAGAGGGGCGTGATGGTTAATCTCAGCCAGGTTACAGAGGGGCGTGATGGTTAATCTCAGCCAGGTTACAGAGGGGCGTGATGGTTAATCTCAGCCAGGTTACAGAGGGGCGTGATGGTTAATCTCAGCCAGGTTACAGAGGGCGTGATGGTTAATCTCAGCCAGGTTACAGAGGGGCGTGATGGTTAATCTCAGCCAGGTTACAGAGGGGCGTGATGGTTAATCTCAGCCAGGTTACAGAGGGGCGTGATGGTTAATCTCAGCCAGGTTACAACAGAGGGGCGTGATGGTTAATCTCAGCCAGGTTACAGAGGGGCGTGATGGTTAATCTCAGCCAGGTTACAGAGGGGCGTGATGGTTAATCTCAGCCAGGTTACAGAGACGCGTGATGGTTAATCTCAGCCAGGTTACAGAGGCGCGTGATGGTTAATCTCAGCCAGGTTACAGAGGGGCGTGATGGTTAATCTCAGCCAGGTTACAACAGAGGGGCGTGATGGTTAATCTCAGCCAGGTTACAGAGGGGCGTGATGGTTAATCTCAGCCAGGTTACAGAGGGGCGTGATGGTTAATCTCAGCCAGGTTACAGAGGGGCGTGATGGTTAATCTCAGCCAGGTTACAGAGGGGCGTGATGGTTAATCTCAGCCAGGTTACAGAGGGGCGTGATGGTTAATCTCAGCCAGGTTACAGAGGGGCGTGATGGTTAATCTCAGCCAGGTTACAGAGGGGCGTGATGGTTAATCTCAGCCAGGTTACAGAGGGGCGTGATGGTTAATCTCAGCCAGGTTACAGAGGGGCGTGATGGTTAATCTCAGCCAGGTTACAGAGGGGCGTGATGGTTAATCTCAGCCAGGCTACAGAGACACGTGATGGTTAATCTCAGTCAGGTTACAGAGGGGCGTGATGGTTAATCTCAGCCAGGTTACAACAGAGGGGCGTGATGGTTAATCTCAGCCAGGTTACAACAGAGGGGCGTGATGGTTAATCTCAGCCAGGTTACAGAGGGGCGTGATGGTTAATCTCAGCCAGGTTACAGAGGGGCGTGATGGTTAATCTCAGCCAGGTTACAGAGGGGCGTGATGGTTAATCTCAGCCAGGTTACAACAGAGGGCGTGATGGTTAATCTCAGCCAGGTTACAACAGAGGGGCGTGATGGTTAATCTCAGCCAGGTTACAGAGGGGCGTGATGGTTAATCTCAGCCAGGTTACAGAGGGGCGTGATGGTTAATCTCAGCCAGGTTACAGAGGGGCGTGATGGTTAATCTCAGCCAGGTTACAGAGGGGCGTGATGGTTAATCTCAGCCAGGTTACAGAGACGCGTGATGGTTAATCTCAGCCAGGTTACAGAGGGGCGTGATGGTTAATCTCAGCCAGGTTACAACAGAGGGGCGTGATGGTTAATCTCAGCCAGGTTACAGAGGGGCGTGATGGTTAATCTCAGCCAGGTTACAGAGGGGCGTGATGGTTAATCTCAGCCAGGTTACAGAGGGCGTGATGGTTAATCTCAGCCAGGTTACAGAGGGGCGTGATGGTTAATCTCAGCCAGGTTACAGAGGGCGTGATGGTTAATCTCAGCCAGGTTACAGAGGGGCGTGATGGTTAATCTCAGCCAGGTTACAGAGGGGCGTGATGGTTAATCTCAGCCAGGTTACAGAGGGGCGTGATGGTTAATCTCAGCCAGGTTACAACAGAGGGGCGTGATGGTTAACCTCAGTCAGGTTACAGAGGGGCGTGATGGTTAACCTCAGCCAGGTTACAGAGGGGCGTGATGGTTTATCTCAGCCAGGTTACAGAGGGGCGTGATGGTTAATCTCAGCCAGGTTACAGAGGGGCGTGATGGTTAATCTCAGCCAGATTACAGAGGGGCGTGATGGTTCATCTCAGCCAGGTTACAGAGGGGCGTGATGGTTAATCTCAGCCAGGTTACAGAGGGGCGTGATGGTTAATCTCAGCCAGGTTACAACAGAGGGGCGTGATGGTTAACCTCAGTCAGGTTACAGAGGGGCGTGATGGTTAATCTCAGCCAGGTTACAGAGGGGCGTGATGGTTAATCTCAGCCAGGTTACAGAGGGGCGTGATGGTTAATCTCAGCCAGGTTACAGAGACGCGTGATGGTTAATCTCAGCCAGGTTACAGAGACACGTGATGGTTAATCTCAGCCAGGTTACAGAGGGGCGTGATGGTTAATCTCAGCCAGGTTACAGAGGGGCGTGATGGTTAATCTCAGCCAGGTTACAGAGACGCGTGATGGTTAATCTCAGCCAGGTTACAGAGAGGCGTGATGGTTAATCTCAGCCAGGTTACAGAGAGCACGTGATGGTTAATCTCAGCCAGGTTACAGAGGGGCGTGATGGTTAATCTCAGCCAGGTTACAACAGAGGGGCGTGATGGTTAATCTCAGCCAGGTTACAGAGGGGCGTGATGGTTAATCTCAGCCAGGTTACAGAGACGCGTGATGGTTAATCTCAGCCAGGTTACAGAGGGGCGTGATGGTTAATCTCAGCCAGGTTACAGAGAGGCGTGATGGTTAATCTCAGCCAGGTTACAGAGGGGCGTGATGGTTAATCTCAGCCAGGTTACAACAGAGGGCGTGATGGTTAATCTCAGCCAGGTTACAGAGGGGCGTGATGGTTAATCTCAGCCAGGTTACAGAGGGCGTGATGGTTAATCTCAGCCAGGTTACAGAGGGGCGTGATGGTTAATCTCAGCCAGGTTACAGAGGGGCGTGATGGTTAATCTCAGCCAGGTTACAGAGGGGCGTGATGGTTAATCTCAGCCAGGTTACAGAGAGGGCGTGATGGTTAATCTCAGCCAGGTTACAGAGGGGCGTGATGGTTAATCTCAGCCAGGTTACAGAGGCGTGATGGTTATCTCAGCCAGGCTACAGAGACACGTGATGGTTAATCTCAGTCAGGTTACAGAGGGGCGTGATGGTTAATCTCAGCCAGGTTACAACAGAGGGGCGTGATGGTTAATCTCAGCCAGGTTACAACAGAGGGGCGTGATGGTTAATCTCAGCCAGGTTACAGAGGGGCGTGATGGTTAATCTCAGCCAGGTTACAGAGGGGCGTGATGGTTAATCTCAGCCAGGTTACAGAGACGGCGTGATGGTTAATCTCAGCCAGGTTACAACAGAGGGGCGTGATGGTTAATCTCAGCCAGGTTACAGAGACACGGTGATGGTTAATCTCAGCCAGGTTACAGAGGGGCGTGATGGTTAATCTCAGCCAGGCTACAACAGAGGGGCGTGATGGTTAATCTCAGCCAGGTTACAGAGGGGCGTGATGGTTAATCTCAGCCAGGTTACAGAGACAGGGCGTGATGGTTAATCTCAGCCAGGTTACAACAGGTTAGGGTTACAGCGCTGTGATGGTTAATCTCAGCCAGGTTACAGGGGGCGGATGGTTAATCTCAGCCAGGTTACAACAGAGGGGCGTGATGGTTAATCAGCCAGGTTACAACAGAGGCGTGATGGTTAATCTCAGCCAGGTTACAGAGGGGCGTGATGGTTAATCTCAGCCAGGTTACAGAGGGCGTGATGGCTAATCTCAGCCAGGCCAAGGAGGGCGTGATGGTTAATCTCAGCCAGGTTACAGAGGGGCGTGATGGTTAATCTCAGCCAGGTTACAACAGAGGCGTGATGGTTAATTCCCAGCCAGGTTGGCAGAGGGGCGTGATGGTTAATCTCAGCCAGGTTACAGAGGGGCGTGATGGTTAATCTCAGCCAGGTTACAGAGGGGCGTGATGGTTAATCTCAGCCAGGTTACAGAGGGGCGTGATGGTTAATCTCAGCCAGATTACAGAGGGCGTGATGGTTCATCTCAGCCAGGTTACAGCAGAGGGGCGTGATGGTTAATCTCAGCCAGGTTACAGAGGGGCGTGATGGTTAATCTCAGCCAGGTTACAACAGAGGGCGTGATGGTTAACCTCAGCCAGGTTACAGAGGGGCGTGATGGTTAATCTCAGCCAGGTTCACAGAGGGGCGTGATGGTTAATCTCAGCCAGGTTACAGAGGGGCGTGATGGTTAATCTCAGCCAGGTTACAGAGGGGCGTGATGGTTAATCTCAGCCAGGTTACAGAGAACGTGATGGTTCATCTCAGCCAGGTTACAGAGGGGAGTGATGGTTAATCTCAGCCAGGTTACAGAGGGGCGTGATGGTTAATCTCAGCCAGGTTACAACAGAGGGGCGTGATGGTTAACCTCAGTCAGGTTACAGAGGGGCGTGATGGTTAACCTCAGCCAGGTTACAGAGGGGCGTGATGGTTAATCTCAGCCAGGTTAAACAGAGGGGCGTGATGGTTAATCTCAGCCAGGTTACAGAGGGCGTGATGGTTAATCTCAGCCAGGTTACAGAGGGGCGTGATGGTTAATCTCAGCCAGGTTACAACAGAGGGCGTGATGGTTAATCTCCAGCCAGGTTACAGAGGGCGTGATGGTTAATCTCAGCCAGGCTACAGAGGCGTGATGGTTAATCTCAGCCAGGTTACAGAGGGGCGTGATGGTTAATCTCAGCCAGGTTACAGAGGGGCGTGATGGTTAATCTCAGCCAGGTTACAACAGAGGGGCGTGATGGTTAATCTCAGCCAGGTTACAACAGGAGGCGTGATGGTTAATCTCAGCCAGGTTACAGAGGGGCGTGATGGTTAATCTCAGCTCAGGTTACAGAGGGGGCGTGATGGTTAATCTCAGCCAGGTTACAGAGAGGCGTGATGGTTAATCTCAGCCAGGTTACAGAGGCGTGATGGTTAATCTCAGCCAGGTTACAGA
>NW_027034001.1:0-7179 GCF_034236695.1 Oncorhynchus nerka | reverse complement strand
AGTCCTTCAGCTCCACTCAACCCCTCCCATCTATCTCTGAACACCATCCAGTCCTTCAGCTCCACTCAACCCCTCCCATCTATCTCTGAACACCATCCAGTCCTTCAGCTCCACTCAACCCCTCCCATCTATCTCTGAACACCATCCAGTCCTTCAGCTCCACTCAACCCCTCCCATCTATCTCTGAACACCATCCAGTCCTTCAGCTCCACTCAACCCCTCCCATCTATCTCTGAACACCATCCAGTCCTTCAGCTCCACTCAACCCCTCCCATCTATCTCTGAACACCATCCAGTCCTTCAGCTCCACTCAACCCCTCCCATCTATCTCTGAACACCATCCAGTCCTTCAGCTCCACTCAACCCCTCCCATCTATCTCTGAACACCATCCAGTCCTTCAGCTCCACTCAACCCCTCCCATCTATCTCTGAACACCATCCAGTCCTTCAGCTCCACTCAACCCCTCCCATCTATCTCTGAACACCATCCAGTCCTTCAGCTCCACTCAACCCTCCCATCTATCTCTGAACACCATCCAGTCCTTCAGCTCCACTCAACCCCTCCCATCTATCTCTGAACACCATCCAGTCCTTCAGCTCCACTCAACCCCTCCCATCTATCTCTGAACACCATCCAGTCCTTCAGCTCCACTCAACCCCTCCCATCTATCTCTGAACACCATCCAGTCCTTCAGCTCCACTCAACCCCTCCCATCTATCTCTGAACACCATCCAGTCCTTCAGCTCCACTCAACCCCTCCCATCTCTGAACACCATCCAGTCCCATCCTTCAGCTCCACTCAACCCTTCCCATCTATCTCTGAACACCATCCAGTCCCATCCTTCAGCTCCACTCAACCCCTCCCATCTATCTCTGACCACCACCCAGTAGTGCTATACACCCAGCAGTGCTATTTGCAGAGCTAGCTCCAGGTAAATATTGTCCTTCTACAGCCATCCCTGTACCTGAGACTAAAAAACAAGCTTCATATGGACAGTACAAAAACAAATGATCTAATAATCGAATCTTCGCATAAAAATCTGCAGAGCTGGGATGGTTGTATCCCCCATATAAATAACATTCCATTGGTTACAAGCATTTTGTATAATAATTCAAAATTGGAAAAACTCTTTAAGGTTTTGAATCCAGCATTTGTGTATCAGTTCATAAACCATGTGCATTGAAAATTTATTCCCAACAATAATTGCAATAAATAAACATTTCAATTTCAATTAAGGACCAAAAACATTGACAGCTGTGCAATGTGGATTTGCAAAATTGTTGGGAATTTGCGCATTGAAAATTTCTTCCCAACAATTTTGCAAATCCACATTGCACAGCTGTCAATGTTTTTGGTCCTTAATTGAAATTGAAATGTTTATTTATTGCAATTATCTTTAGCCAATTTTATTCTTTAATGCCGAAAGTAAAGTCCCTTTTCCTTCCACTTTCCTCTTCCGTTTTTGCTACAATGCTGCAATAAATTGGTACCAATTTTGAGTGGAACAGACATTTCCATCTTTTGTTGTTGTGTTGAGAACTAACTCCACCTGTCCTATTTATGATGATACCTATTTATTTTAATTTTAATTGTTTTAAATATTTAATCAATTTGTATATTTGAGTTTATATTTGTGGTAATATTAGTTCTGTATTTTCTGTTGGATCAAAGTCGAAATGTCAATCAAAGTCGAAATGTCAATCAAAGTCGATTAGTAAGAATGTCTCAAGAATGTCTCAAGAATGTCTCAAGAATGTCTCAAGAATGTCTCAAGAATGTCTCAAGAATGTCTCAAGAATGTAAGAATGTCTCAAGAATGTCTCAAGAATGTCTCAATGTCTCAAGAATGTCTCAAGAATGTAAGAATGTCTCATACTTCTATGGCTTGTTTGAAAAATAGCAATATTTTGGAGATTCTTTTTATTTTCAAATAACCAACAGTGAGAGGTTGTAATCTGAATAAAGGGGAAAAAGGCCATTCTTTAACATGGGGTGAGACATTCCTACTAATCGGCTTTTCAAGACGATTTATGTCATAACTGTAACTAGACCACTGGATGGTTTTTGTTTCAGTCTTGTTACAGTTCCTTTTACTGTCACAACCTGTGTGAAACCAGACAAAGTAATACAAGGAGTCCGCCTGAGATCAACAAAACAACAGTATTGAGTGTCTGACTTGGCTTTAGCCAGACAATAGTTTCCCAGGCTTTAGCCAGACAAAAGTGATCTAGACAGACAGGTTGCCTCCAACAATGTTTTTATTTAATAGATTTATATTTTTAGGTGGTAGATCAGCTTCAATATTGCAAATAGATTGTAGCTTCCATCAATGTAATTGCCTGCATCACTTCCAATACCCCATATATTTTTTGCAAATATATATATACACACACACATACATGTAGATATATGTGTTTATATATGTATATATACACATATATACATATAATATATACATATATATATATATATACACACACATACAGGCCTGCATACATACATACATACACACATATGTATATATATATATGTATGTGTATGTATATATGTGTATATGTTTATATGTATATATATATGTGTATATGTGTATATGTATATATATATGTGTATATGTAAATATATGTGTATATGTATATATGAATATGTATATATATATATATATATATATATATGAATATGTATACATGTATATTAGGGATGCACAATAGAACAGTGAACATATCGGAATCGGCCAATATTAGCTAAAGATGCAAACATCGGTATTGGCCCGATGTCTAGTTTAACGCCGATGTGCAAAACCGTTATCAAAGCTGACGTGCATACCTATATAACGTAGGTAGATGAGGTACATACCTATATAACGTAGGTAGATGAGGTACATACCTATATAACGTAGGTAGATGAGGTGCATACCTATATAACGTAGGTAGCTGACGTGCATACCTATATAACGTAGGTAGCTGACGTGCATACCTATATAACGTAGGTAGATGACGTGCATACCTATATAACGTAGGTAGATGACGTGCATACCTGAATAACGTAGGTAGCTGATGTGCATACCTATATAACGTAGGTAGATGACGTGCATACCTATATAACGTAGGTAGATGACGTGCATACCTGAATAACGTAGGTAGATGACGTGCATACCTATATAACGTCGGTAGATGACGTGCATACCTATATAACGTCGGTAGATGACGTGCATACCTGAATAACGTAGGTAGATGACGTGCATACCTATATAACGTCGGTAGATGACGTGCATACCTATATAACGTAGGTAGATGACGTGCATACCTATATAACGTCGGTAGATGACGTGCATACCTATATAACGTCGGTAGATGACCTACATACCTATATAACGTAGGTAGCTGACGTGCATACCTATATAACGTAGGTAGATGACGTGCATACCTATATAACGTAGGTAGATGACGTGCATACCTCATATAACGTCGGTAGATGACGTGCATACCTATATAACGTCGGTAGATGACGTGCATACCTATATAACGTAGGTAGATGACGTGCATACCTGAATAACGTAGGTAGATGACGTGCATACCTATATAACGTCGGTAGATGACGTGCATACCTATATAACGTCGGTAGATGACGTGCATACCTATATAACGTAGGTAGATGACGTGCATACCTATATAACGTAGGTAGATGACGTGCATACCTATATAACGTCGGTAGATGACGTGCATACCTATATAACGTAGGTAGATGACGTGCATACCTATATAACGTCGGTAGATGACGTGCATACCTATATAACGTCGGTAGATGACCTACATACCTATATAACGTAGGTAGCTGACATGCATACCTATATAACGTCGGTAGATGACGTGCATACCTATATAACGTCGGTAGATGACGTGCATACCTATATAACGTCGGTAGATGACGTGCATACCTATATAACGTACATACATTTACATTTAAGTCATTTAGCAGACGCTCTTATCCAGAGCGACTTACAAATTGAAAATGACTTAATGACACAGCGGAAAACTTTGCTCTATATGTGCAACACAGCATTCCTAACTTAGCCCACAATGTCTGCTGTGTGGATCGAGCAGTCAACAAGTCGAGTAGTCATTTGAAAGAGTAAGAACATTTCAGCCAGACAACTCAAAAGGTGATCCATTTACCCCAAGATAATGGAATTCATTGTCCTTGATAGGGGCGGCAGGGTAGCCTAGTGGTTAGAGTGTTGGACTAGTAACCGAAAGGTTGCAAGTTCGAATCCCCGAGCTGACAAGGTACAAATCTGTCGTTCTGCCCCTGAACAGGCAGTTAACCCACTAGGCCGTCATTGAAAATAAGAATTTGTTCTTAACTGACTTGCCTAGTAAAATAAAGGTTAAAAAAAAATCATGGTTGATGCAGTGGTACACACTACCAAGTGCTCTATTTTTTTCAGATGTTGCCCTACCAGAGTTACACATGTCATGACGGGGCCCTTTCAAGGTGTAGATGGTGGCTTCCCTCCGCATCCCTCTCTCACTCCCTCAATATCTGATCTGGTCCGTTAAGGAACAGTTATGTTGAGTGTGTTTAATGTCGTGACCTCATAAAGGACTAGATCTCTGAACGTGTACATTTCTCAATTATGGGGTTTGCATCTCATTATTGTATAAAATGAGTAAAATGAGTAAAGATGAAACTATTTGTGAACTGACGTAATGTAATGTTAAACTTTAATTTGAAGAGAATTGTATTCCCTGTAAACTAGTCAGTGGCCACGTCCCCGTGAACACAGACATGATCAGGTGTCACGGAACCACCCTTTTGTTATTGTTACGAATAAAACCCACTCCTGAGGAAATTCACATCAGACAAAGCAAAACCCAGCGTGAGCTGAGGTTGCAAATGGTTGAATTTCTAAGACTAGAAAACCACACCAAGTGGAGCATTGAAATGGTTCAACTCTGAGACTATCGATCCCTACAGAATAAGAACAAATCTTAGATATCATTACTAGACTTCAGCTAGAAATGATGTAAACCTAGGGTGAAAATACCGAAAACATCTATTCTAAAAACAATGGACGCCTGACGTATCCATTACAACAGACACTATCCTGAGCCGCTGATAAAGCTACAACCATGAAAGACGTTGTGACTTCTGGGGAAGTAACCAGAAAGTCTCTGATGAACTGACTCTCCAGCAGACGGACCGACGATTCCAACAGAGAAGACAACAATGACATACGGACGGAAATATATTTATTGCAATTATTCCTGAATGAGCGGCTGTTCATGTGCAAAGGATTAGTATTTCAATGAATATAATTACCCATTGTGTGACTACATTTTGTCTTTCCTGCTCCTTTATCGGTCCACACCCCCTTTCCTTTACCCACCAAGCCGTCATATTGGTTTAGCCCACTGGCATCTATTCATCTATTCCGTCATATTGGTTTAGCCCACTGGCATCTATTCATCTATTCCGTCATATTGGTTTAGCCCACTGGCATCTATTCATCTATTCCGTCATATTGGTTTAGCCCACTGGCATCTATTCATCTATTCCGTCATATTGGTTTAGCCCACTGGCATCTATTCATCTATTCCGTCATATTGGTTTAGCCCACTGGCATCTATTCATCTATTCCGTCATATTGGTTTAGCCCACTGGCATCTATTCATCTATTCCGTCATATTGGTTTAGCCCACTACGGAATCTTCCCTATCATTTGTTAGTAACTAATATCTACTGTTTGTTTGTTTATGCATTTCTGTGATTATTTAGTTAGTAAATAAATGATTAAGCCAATTGGTGTATGGATGATTCGTGGTTTAGTCTGGGTTCGTGCAGATAACCAACAATTCTCAGATGTTTGAAATGAGACTAACGTGAGGTAAAGAATAAATAATTAATTAGAAGACTAATTGATCAGATATTAAAATATCTGAAGAGTAATATTCAGACAATTATAACTTTGTAATCTGAAGATTTTCCGTGGTGCCCCGACTTCCTAGTTAATAAAATGCACATGATTAGTTTAATCACGTAATACTAATGACAGAGAATTGATTTGATAAAATAACAGTCTTCACATTTAATGATAGCCAGAGACACGACACACAGTAATAGCATCACTGCTATTAGCTTCACGACATACTATGGAATGCCGTTTGGGTCAAAAAAGATACACGTCAAATAACACTATTTGACAATAACACAACTTGACGTGTTAAATAAGCTTTCAATTTGAAACGTCAAATTACACAGTTCTATTATAGAATGTTGTGTGTTCTGAATTTGCAAGCCAAGCACCACCACTACTATCAGTATTACACAGTTCTATTATAGAATGTTGTGTGTTCTGAATTTGCAAGCCAAGCACCACCACTACTATCAGTATTACACAGTTCTATTATAGAATGTTGTGTGTTCTGAATTTGCAAGCCAAGCACCACCACTACTATCAGTAGCATTGTCAAAGCTGTACAAAAAAAGTCTGCAATCACCGGCCACGAACGATGTATTTACAATACCGCGTTGGTAATGAAGTATCGACGGCAACTTCTGGGGTAGCTAGCTCGCTTTAGCTTTATAGCTAGCTAGCAACAATACAACTAACCTGAAAACAATGACCAGTAGAAACTGCAGTCATTTTCATTATTCTTAGCAATGATTTAGGAGTCCTTGTGAGTAAGTATTAGCTAGGTAGCCACTTGTTGTTCACCTATTGAAATTGAACTTCAGTTCATGAAAATAAATAGCTAGCCAGTGTCGTGGCAGAATCAGAATTCTTTGAAGTAACATTTCATAAGATGTTTCATTCATTTTCTTATTATTATTATTCTAACTATTCCTAAGCCATGTGAGGGATGGTGTGATTATTAAGGAACCGGATGGGTTGGCTCACAATGTCTGCTTATGTGAGATATTTGTCATTAGAATGTCTTCTTTTGGATAATACTGTTTGCAGTTGCAGTTATCCCTTTCCTGCTAGGGCTACACATTGGGCACCAAGTTACATAAGTTATTGGAGCCCCAGAGAGAGGAAAGGTTTAGTCTTATCTGTGAATGTGTCTGTAAAATATTCCTTAATCATGTGAAGGGATGGTGTGATAAATACAGAACCAGATGGGGTATCACAATGTCTGTGTGCCAGTCACTGTCTCTCTGTGATCTTGTCCAGGAG
>NW_027034000.1:0-7178 GCF_034236695.1 Oncorhynchus nerka | reverse complement strand
TATATATATATCTTTCTACATCTCTTTCTTCACATATCTTTTTCTAATATTTTCCTAAACCTCAACTTCTAAATACTCTCCTGCAACCCGCCTCACCCGATATGGCGTGGATCTGTTTTTTTCTCTAAAGTATTTCTGTTTACTTGGTCTGGAAACCCTCAACTGAAGCTAGCCAGCTAACTACCAGCTATCAGTCAGCAAACCACTGCTAGCGGTCATCAGCTAACCTTTAGCTCAGAAAGCTCTTGCCAGTTCGAACAACGTGACTCAAACCAGAGCATAACGGACCTATTATTATTTATGTTTTTCCCCATATCCTCGGATTCCTACCGCAAACTCTGAACATTTTCATCTGGATCTTCGCAACTAGCTAACCGCAATCCCGGTTGACTACTCCTGGCTAAGCGTTTCCATCCCGGAGCAAGCACCAATTAGCCTGAAGCTAGCCCGGCCAGGGCTCCTAGTGCTACCACCGAAGCACACTCCTGGGCTACAATATCCGGGCCCCTTCTACTGCCTCTCGACTGGAATACCGACATAATCTGCCCGAGGATTCCAACAGCCGGTATGCTAACTGCTAGCTTGCCAGCCCCGGTCTGCTAACTGCTAGCTTGTTTAGCCTCGGCCTACTAACTGTTAGCTTGTTTAGCCCCGGCCTACTAACTGTTAGCTTGTTTAGCCCCGGCCTACTAACTGTTAGTTTGTTTAGCCCGGCCTACTAACTGTTAGCTTGTTTAGCCCCGGCCTACTAACTGTTAGCTTGTTAGCATCGGCCTGCTAACTGTCTGAATCGCTGTGTCCTCGGTCAGCCCAACCACTCACTGGACCCATATGTTCACTTGGCTACACATGTCTCTCTCTAATATCAATATGCCTTGTCCATTACTGTCCTGGTTAGTGATTACTGTCTTATTTCACTGTAGAGCCTCTAGCCCTGCTCAATATGCCTTAACCAACCATGTTGTTCTACCTCCTACATATGTGATGACATCACCTGGTTTAAACATCTCTAGAGACTATATCTCTCTCATCATTACTCAATGCCTAGATTTATCTCCAATGTACTCACATCCTACCTTACCTTTGTCTGTACACTATGCCTTGAATCTATGCTATCGTGCCCAGAAACCTGCTCCTTTTCCTCTCTGTTCCGAACGTGCTGAGACGGCCGCTCGTATCCACATCGATGGAACAGTAGTGGAGAGAGGTAGCAAGTTTTAAGTTCCTCGGCATACACATCACAGACAAACTGAATTGGTCCACTCACACTGACAGCGTCGTGAAGAAGGCGCAGCAGCGCCTCTTCAGCCTCAGGAGGCTGAAGAAATTCGGCTTGTCACCAAAAGCACTCACAAACTTCTACAGATGCACAATCGAGAGCATCCTGGCGGGCTGTATCACCGCCTGGTACGGCAACTGCTCCGCCCTCAACCGTAAGGCTCTCCAGAGGGTAGTGAGGTCTGCACAACGCATCACCGGGGGCAAACTACCTGCCCTCCAGGACACCTACACCACCCGATGTTACAGGAAGGCCATAAAGATCATCAAGGACATCAACCACCCGAACCACTGCCTGTTCACCCCGCTATCATCCAGAAGGCGAGGTCAGTACAGGTGCATCAAAGCTGGGACCGAGAGACTGAAAAACAGCTTCTATCTCAAGGCCATCAGACTGTTAAACAGCCACCACTAACATTGAGTGGCTGCTGCCAACACACTGTCATTGACACTGACCCAACTCCAGCCACTTTAATAATGGGAATTGATGGGAAATGATGTAAATATATCACTAGCCACTTTAAACAATGCTACCTTATATAATGTTACTTACCCTACATTATTCATCTCATATGCATACGTATATACTGTACTCTAGATCATCGACTGCATCCTTATGTAATACATGTATCACTAGCCACTTTAACTATGCCACTTTGTTTACTTTGTCTACATACTCATCTCATATGTATATACTGTACTCGATACCATCTACTGTATGCTGCTCTGTACCATCACTCATTCATATATCCTTATGTACATATTCCTTATCCCCTTACACTGTGTATAAGACAGTAGTTTTGGAATTGTTAGTTAGATTACTTGTTGGTTATCACTGCATTGTCGGAACTAGAAGCACAAGCATTTCGCTACACTCGCATTAACATCTGCTAACCATGTGTATGTGACGAATACAATTTGATTTGATTTGATTTGATTTGGTTATCGTCTTTAACCGTACCCGTATCCTACTTCTCCTCTGGTGATGTGGAGGTTAATCCTGGTCCTGCAGTGCCTAGCTCCACTCCTACTCCCCAGGTGCTCTCATTTGTTGACTTCTGTAACCTTAAAGCCTTGGTTTCATGCATGTTATTAACATTAGAAGCCTACTCCATAACTTTGTTTTACTCAATGCTTTAGCACACTCTGCCACCCCGCATGTCTTAGCCGTGTCTGAATCCTGGCATAGAAAACCACCAAAAGCCTGAAATCTCCATCGCTAACTATAACACCCTCAATACCATATATGAATTGATTGCCCCCCCCCCCCATCTATCTTCTGAGCCCGTGCTACTAGGTGACCTAAACTGGGACATGCTTAATTAACAACCCAGCCATCCTACAATCTAAGCTTGATGACAATCTCACTGTGCGAATCCCTTTGCCCGGCAGTCTATGGGGGGGTGGTAACGAGACCCATAACATAACTCATTGTGGCTTGGTCTATGGGGGGGGATGTGGTAAGCGAGACCCAGTAACATAACTCATTGTCCCGACAGTCTATGGGGTGGTAACGAGACCAGTAACATAACTCATTGTCCTGGCAGTCTATGGGGGATGGTAAATTCCAGACCAGTAACATAACTCATTGTCCCGACAGTCTACGGGGGGGATGGTAACGAGACCAGTAACATAACTCATTGTCCCGACAGTCTATGGGGGATGGTGAACAGACCAGTAACATAACTCATTGTCCTGGCAGTCTATGGGGATGGTAACGAGACCAGTAACATAACTCATTGTCCTGGCAGTCTATGGGGGAGGGGGGTGTGTAACGAGACCAGTAACATAACTCATTGTCCTGGCAGTCTATGGGGGATGGTAACGAGACCAGTAACATAACTCATTATCCTGCAGTCTATGGGGGGGATGGCACGCACCAGTAACATAACTCATGCAAAGTATAATAGTGAAAAAGTAACAGTGAGAACGAAAACCACAGACAACTAAATTACCGCCAAACACTCATGGTTTATTTTTAAACACACGGTAAAGGGGGGCAGGAAAAGGGGCGGAGCTGGACCTGTCTGCCCTTGACCAGCACAAAAACATCCTGTGGCGTTCTGCATTAGCATCGAATAGACCCCGTGATATGCACCTTTTCAGGGAAGTTAGGAACAAATATACACAGGCAGTTAGAAAAGCTAGGCAAGCTTTTTCAAACAGAAATTATGCATCCTGTAGTACTAACTCAAAAAGTTCTGGGACACTGTAAAGTCCATGGAGAATAAGAGCACCTCCTCCCAGCTGCCCACTGCACTGAGGCTAGAAACACTGTTACCACCGATAAATCCACTCACAATTGAGAATTTCAATAATCATTTCTCTACGGCTGGCCATGCCTTCCACCTGGCTCCCCTAACCTAGTCAACTGCCCGGCAACTTCCACAGCAACCCGCCAATGGACCCACCATTTCTCCTTCACCCAAATCCAGATAGCAGATGTTCTGAAAGAGCTGCAAAATCTGCACCTCTACAAATCAGCCGGGCTAGACAATCTGGACCCTCTTTCTATAAAATTATCTGCCGAAATTGTTGCAACCCCTATTACTAGCCTGTTCAACCTCTCTTTCGTATCGTCTCTGAGATTCCCAAAGATTGAAAGCTGCCGCTGTCATCCCTCTTCAAGAGGGTGACAGTCTAGACCCAACCTGCTGCAGACGTATATCTATTCTACCCTGTCTTTCTAAGGTCTCGAAAGCCAAGTTAAAAACAGATTACCACTCATTTTCAATCCCACCATACCTTCTCCGCTATGCAATCAGGTTTCAGGAGCTGGTCATGGGTGCACCTCAGCCACGCTCAAGGTCCTAAATGACATCATAACCGCCATTGATAATAGACTTTACTATGCAGCCGTATTCATCGACCTGGCCATGTGCTCGACTCTGTCAATCACCACATTCTTATTGGCAGACTCGACAGCCTTGGTTTCTCTGTGTTGTTGTATGTTGTCTTATTGCTATGCTTTATCTTGGTTGCAGTTGCAAATGAGAACTTGTTCTCAACTAGCCTGCCTGGTTATTAAATAAAGGTGAAATAACATAAATATAAATAAAAATGAACATTAGAACAATTTATTTCGCTGAACGTGAAAAACGGATCAACGCACCTCCCTACTTTCTCCTCTACCTCCTGCTCTCTCTCTCCCCCCACCCTCCCCTCTCTCTCCCCACCCTCCCCCTCTCTCTCTCACCCCGCCCTCCTGCTCTCTCTCCCCACCCTCCCCCTTCTCTCCCCCACCCTCCTGCTCTCTCTCTCTCCCCCCACCCTCCCTCTCTTCTCCACCTCTCTCCCCCACCCTCCTGCTCTCTCTCCACCTCCTGCCTTCTCTCTCCCCACCCTCCCCTTTCTCTCCCCCCCCTCCCCCCTCCCCCCCTCTCTCCCCCACCCTCCCCTCCTCTCTCTCCCCACCCTCCTGCTTCTCTCTCTCCCCACCCTCCCTCTCTCTCTCCCCCCCCCCCCTCTCACTCCTGCTCTCTCTCCCCACCCTCCCCTCTCTCTCTCCCCCACCCTCCTGCTCTCTCTCTCCCACCTCCCCTCTCTCTCCCCCCACCCTCCCCCTCTCTCTCTCCCCCACCCTCCTGCTCTCTCTCTCTCCCCACCCTCCCCCTCTCTCTCTCTCCCCACCCTCCTGCTCTCTCTCTCTCTCCCCCACCTCCCCTCTCTCTCTCCCCCACCCTCCGCCTCTCTCTCTCTTCATCTTCCTCTCTCCCACCTCTCTCTCCCGCCTCTCTCTCTCACCTCCTGTTTTCTCTCACCCTCCTCTCTCCTCACCTTCCTCTCTCTGCCCCACCTCTCCTCTCTTCTCCCACCTTCCCGTTTCCCACCTCTTTCTCTTCTTCCCACCTTCCTGTTTTCTCTTCTCAAC
The DNA here is from genome assembly GCF_034236695.1 of Oncorhynchus nerka. Taxonomy (NCBI): domain Eukaryota; kingdom Metazoa; phylum Chordata; class Actinopteri; order Salmoniformes; family Salmonidae; genus Oncorhynchus; species Oncorhynchus nerka. Next base: position 2,029 of record NW_027034000.1, on the reverse strand, counting down.
TTTCCTCTCTTCTCTTCTCTCTCACCCTCCCGCTTTCTCTCTTCCTCGCCCTCCTCTCTCTCCCCCACTTTCCTCTCTTCTCCCCCACCTTCCTCTTCTCCCACCTTCCCAAGTCTCTCTCCCCCCCCTCCCCCTCCTCTCCCCACCCTCCTCTCTCCCTCCCCCCCCTCTCCTCCCCCACCTCTCCCGCCTCTCTCCCCTCCCTCCCTCTCTCCCACCCTCCTCTCTCTCTCTCTCCCCCACCCTCCCGCTCTCTCTCCCCCACCCTCCCCCTCTCTCTCTCCCCACCCTCCCCTCTCTCTCCCCCACCCTCCCCTCTCTCTCTCTCCCACCCTCCTCTCTCTCCCCTCTCTCTTCTCCCCCACCCCTCCCTCTCTCTCTCCCCCCAACCTCCCCCTCTCTCTCTCTCCCCACCTCCCCTCTCTCTCTCTCTCCCCCTACTCCCCTACCTCAATATTCAGTTGAAGTTGGAAGTTTACATACACCTAGCCAAATACATTTAGACACACAGTTTTCCACAAATCCCTGACATTTAATCCTTGTAAAAGATTTAAAGTATAAATTCTGTTTTAGGATCACCACTTTATTTTAAGAATGTAACTGTCAGAATAATTGTATTTCTTCATCACATTTCCAGTGGGTCAGAAGTTCACATACACTCAATTAGTATTTGGTAGCATTGCCTTTCAATTGTTTAACTTGGGTCAAACGCTTCGGGTAGCCTTCACAAGCTTCCCACTGTAAGTTGGGTGAATTTTGGCCCATTTCTCCTGACAGAGCTGGTGTAACTGAGTCAGGTTTGTAGGCCTCCTTGCTTGCACATCGCTCAGTTCTGCCCACAAATTTTCCATAGGATTGAGGTCAGGGCTTTGTGATGGGGCGGCAGGGTAGCCTAGTGGTTAGAGCGTTGGACTAGTAACTGGAAGGTTGCAAGTTCAAACCCCCGAGCTGACACGGTGCAAATCTGTCGTTCTGCCCTGAACAGGCAGTTAACCCACTGTTCCTAAGCCGTCATTGAAAATAAGAATTTGTTCTTAACTCGACTTGCCTGGTTAAATAAAGGGAAAAATGAAAAAATGAAATGGCCACTCCAATTGTTGTTTTCCTGCTTGCCATTTTTTCCACAACTTTGGAAGTATGCTTGGGGTCATGGTCCATTTAGAAGACCCATTTGCGCACGTAAGCTTCCTGACTGATGTCTTGAGATGTTGCTTCAATATATCCAGATAATTTTCCTTCCTCAAGATGCCATCTATTTTGTGAAGTGCACCAGTCCCTCCTGCAGCAAAGCAGAACGCGCCTCCTTCCTCACTGGTATGATGGCTGCGTTGTCCCGTGGTGTTTATACTTGCGTACTATTGTTTCTACAGATGAACGTGGTACATTCAGGATTTTGGAAATTGCTCCCAAGAATGAACCAGACTTGTGGAGGTCTCCAATTATTTTTCTGAGATCTTGGCTTATTTCTTTTGATTTTCCCATGTGGTCAAGCAAAGAGGCACTGAGTTTGAAGGTCGAGGCCTTGAAATACATCTTAGGTACACCACCAATTTACTCAAATTATGTCAATTAGCCTATCAGAAGCCATGACATCATGTTCTGGAATTTTCCAAGCTGTTTAAAGGCACAGTCTGTTAAAGGCACAATAATCTGTCTGTAAACAATTGTTGGAAAAATGACTTGTGTCATGCACAAAGTAGATGTCCTAACCGACTTGCCAAAACTATAGTTTGTTATCAAGAAATTTGTGGACTGGTTGAAAAATGAGTTTTAATGACTCAATCTAAGTGTATGTAAACTAGTTTTAATGACTCCAATCTAAGTGTATGTAAACCAGTTTTAATGACTCCAACCTAAGTGTATGTAAACTAGTTGTAATGACTCAATCTAAGTGGATGTAAACTAGTTGTTAATGACTCAACCTAAGCGTATGTAAACTAGTTTTAATGACTCCAACCTAAGTGTATGTAAACTAGTTTTAATGACTCCAACCTACGTGTATGTAAACCAGTTTTAATGACTCAACCTA
>NW_027033999.1:0-7177 GCF_034236695.1 Oncorhynchus nerka | reverse complement strand
AATGTTTGAGTCACTCAAATATCACATGAATACACATTAGACATGGCAAAATGTAAAGAATTGCAATAAAATTAGCTTTAACTGCAAAATTGTCTCTGTATCCATGACAAAATGTGTAGAATTGCAGCAAATAAGATTTAAACCTGCAAAATGTTCCCTCCACCAACAGGAGGGGTGTGAACAGTTTGTGTCATGAACAGTGCTTCCAAGATCATCACGGCTCTAGTGTTGGTGGTAGTGGGAGAAATTCTCTGAGGAGTGAGTGCATAGGAAAAGTGAATCCATGGCAGGATAAGCCTAGCTACTGGATTGGTAACCCTTTAAAACTACAATCTGGGATTCATTTTTCCAGGTTTTCAAATCAAATGTTATTGGTCTCATACACATATTTCACAGATGTTATTGCGGGTGTAGTGAAATGCTTGTACAAAGTTGTTGAGAAGACATAAGCAGAGCTGCCATGGAGTTATGAGTTGTAGGGAAAGGGTTGTTCTAGGGCTGGGTATGATTGCCAGTGCTAATCCTTGTTCCTGTGAATGGCAATAGAAAGTATTATGTAATGGTCTGGTTCAGTGCTGAGGGCCTAGCTTCATACCTCCAGCTTAATTAAACACTAACAGATTTACCACAGCACAGCTCATTTAGCTAACTGTCTGACAGAAACTGTCTGAGAAAGAAAACAGCAGGAATACTATACTGTAGGCTACTTTGAAAGCAACACACTTACTTTGAAGGCCCTGGCTGGCGGAATATGAGCTCTGTGTGGTCAGGGGGTAAACAGATGTTCTTGATCTGTTCTGGAAGGGAAATGCAAATGAATATTTGGGAAATATTACATTATCAGCCAATATCTCAGGGAAAATAACTTGGTAAATTCTAAATGTGTTATAGTCCAGGCTAAAGTTAGCAAAGTAAATGGAAGGAAATGTTGGAATTGGTTCCCACCTTCTTGTGGCCTATAATCGAGAACTAAGGCTAGAAGCATCTGTAATATTTTTTATTACTTTTATTTAACCTTTATTTAACCAGGTAGGCTAGTTGAGAACAAGTTCTCATTTTCAACTGCGATCTGGCCAAGATAAAGCATAGCAGTGTGAACAGATAATAACACCGAGTTACACACGGAGTAAACAATAAACAAGTCAATAACACAGTAGAAAGAAAAAAAGAGTCTATATACATTGTGTGCAAAAGGCATGAGGAGGTAGGTGAATAATTACAATTTAGCAGATTAACACTGGAGTGAAATGATCAAATGGTCATGTGCAGGTAGAGATACTGGTGTGCAAAAGAGCAGAAAGGTAAATAAATAAAAACAGTATGGGGATGAGGTAGGTGAATTGGGTGGGCTATTTACCGATGGACTATGTACAGCTGCAGCGATCGGTTAGCTGCTCAGATAGCAGATGTTTGAAGTTGGTGAGGGAGATAAAAGTCTCCAACTTCAGCGATTTTTGCAGTTCGTTCCAGTCACAGGCAGCAGAGAACTGGAAGGAAAGGCGGCCAAATGAGGTGTTGGCTTTAGGGATGATCAGTGGAATACACCTGCTGGAGCGCGTGCTACGGGTGGGTGTTGCCATCGTGACCAGTGACCTGAGATAAGGCGGAGCTTTACCTAGCATGGACTTGTAGATGACCTGGTACCAGTGGGTCTGGCGACAAATATGTAGCGAGGGCCAGCCGACTAGAGCATACAGGTCGCAGTGGTGGGTGGTATAAGTTGCTTTAGTAACAAAATGGATGGCACTGTGACAAACTACATCAAGTTTGCTGAGTAGAGTATTGAAGCTATTTTGTAGACGACATCGCCAAAGTCGAGGATCGGTAGGATAGTCAGTTTTCCTAGGGTAAGTTTGGCGGCGTGAGTGAAGGAGGCTTTGTTGCGAAATAGAAAGCAGACTCTAGATTAGATTTTTTGGATTGGAGATGTTTGATATGAGTCTGGAAGGAGAGTTTACAGTCTAGCCAGACACCTAGGTACTTATAGATGTCCACGTATTCTAGGTCGGAACCATCCAGGGTGGTGATGCTAGTCGGGCGTGCGGGTACAGGCAGCGAACGGTTGAAAAGCATGCATTTGGTTTTACTAGCGTTTAAGAGAAGTTGGAGGCCACGGAAGGAGTGTTGTATGGATTTGAAACTCGTTTGGAGGTTAGATAGCACAGTGTCCAAGGAAGGGCCAGAAGTATACAGAATGGTGTCGTCTGCGTAGAGGTGGATCAGGGAATCGCCCGCAGCAAGAGCAACATCATTGATATATACAGAGAAAAGAGTCGGCCCGAGAATTGAACCCTGTGGCACCCCCATAGAGACTGCCAGAGGACCGGACAACATGCCCTCCGATTTGACACACTGAACTCTGTCTGCAAAGTAGTTGGTGAACCAGGCAAGGCAGTCATTAGAAAAACCGAGGCTACTGAGTCTGCCGATAAGAATATGATGATTAACAGAGTCGAAAGCTTTGGCCAGGTCGATGAAGACGGCTGCAGAGTAATGTTTTTTATCAATGGCGGTTATGATATCGTTTAGTACCTTGAGCGTGGCTGAGGTGCACCCGTGACCAACTCGGAAACCAGATTGCACAGCGGAGAAGGTACGGTGGGATTCGAGATGGTCAGTGATCTGTTTGTTGGCTTTCGAAGACCTTCGATAGGGCAGGATGGATATAGGTCTGTAACAGTTTGGGTCCAGGGTGTCTCCCCCCTTTGAAGAGGGGGATGACCGCGGCAGCTTTCCAATCCTTGGGAATCTCAGACAATACGAAAGAGAGGTTGAACAGGCTGGTAATAGGGGTTGTGACAATGGCGGCGGATAGTTTCAGAAATAAAGGGTCCAGATTGTCAAGCCCAGCTGATTTGTATGGGTCCAGGTTTTGCAGCTCTTTCAAAACATCTGCTATCTGGATTTGGGTAAAGGAGAAGCTGGGGAGGCTTGGGCGAGTAGCTGCGGGGGGGGCGGAGCTGTTGGCCGTGGTTCTAGTAGCCAGGAGGAAGGCAAGGCTAGCCGTTGAGAAATGCTTGTTGAAGTTTTCGATTATCATGGATTGATCGGTGGTGACAGTGTTGCCTAGCCTCAGTGCAGTGGGCAGCTGGGAGGAGGTGCTCTTGTTCTCTATGGACTTTACAGTGTCCCAGAACTTTTGGGAGTTAGAGCTACAGGATGCAAATTTCTGCTTGAAAAAGCTGGCCTACGCTTTCCTGACTGACTGCGTGTATTGGTTCCTGACTTCCCTGAACAGTTGCATATCGTGGGGACTATTCGATGCTATTGCAGTCCGCCACAGGATGTTTTTGTGCTGGTAGAGGGCAGTCAGGTCTGGAGTGAACCGAGGGCTATATCTGTTCTTAGTTCTGCATTTTTTGAACGGAGCATGCTTATCTAAGATGGTGAGGAAGTTACTTTTAAAGACTGACCAGGCATCCTCAACTGACGGGATGAGGTCAATGTCCTTCCAGGATACCCGGGCCAGGTCGATTAGAAAGGCCTGCTCGCAGAAGTGTTTTAGGGAACGTTTGACAGTGATGAGGGGTGGTCGTTTGTGATCGCTGAGATCCTAATTGAAGACAGGGGAGGTGTATTTGGAGGGCCAGTTGGTCAGGATAATGTCTATGAGGGTGCCCATGTTTACAGATTTAGGGTTGTACCTGGTAGGTTCCTTGATGATTTGTATGAGATTGAGGGCATCTAGCTTAGATTGTAGGACTGCCGGAGTGTTAAGCAAATCCCAGTTTAGGTCACCTAACAGAACAAACTCTGTAGCTAGATTATTTTTTTATTTTTTTCACCTTTATTTAACCAGGTAGGCAAGTTGAGAACAAGTTATCATTTACAATTGCGACCTGGCCAAGATAAAGCAAAGCAGTTCGACACATACAACGACACAGAGTTACACATGGAGTAAAACAAACATACAGTCAATAATACAGTATAAACAAGTCTATATACGATGTGAGCAAATGAGGTGAGATAAGGGAGGTAAAGGCAAAAAAAAGGCCATGGTGGCAAAGTAAATATAGATGGGGGGCGATCAATTCACAAATGGTGTCCATGGCACAGCTGGGAGCTGATGGGGGTCGGTAGCAGGCGGCAACAGTGAGAGACTTATTTCTGGAGAGATTCATTTTTAAAATGAGAAGTTCGAACTGTTTGGGTATGGACCTGGAGAGTATGACATTACTTTGCAGGCTATCTCTGCAGTAGACTGCAACTCCTCCCCCTTTGGCAATTCTATCTTGGCGGAAAATGTTATAGTTGGGTATGGAAATCTCAGAATTTAAGCCAGGATTCAGACAAGACAAGGACATCAGGGTTGGCAGAGAGTGCTAAAGCAGTGAGTAAAACAAACTTAGGGAGGAGGCTTCTGATGTTGACATGCATGAAACCAAGGCTTTTTCGATCACAGAAGTCAACAAATGAGGGTGCTTGGGGACATGCAGGGCCTGGGTTTACCTCCACATCACCCTCGGGCGGAACAGAGGAGTAGGATAAGGGTGCGGCTAAAGGCTATCAAAACTGGTCGCCTAGAGCGTTGGGGACAAAGAATAAAAGGAGCAGATTTCTGGGCATGGTAGAATATATTCAGGGCATAATGCGCAGACAGGGGTATGGTGGGGTGCGGGTACAGCGGAGGTAAGCCCAGGCACTGGGTGATGATAAGAGAGGTTGTATCTCTGGACATGCTGGTTGTAATGGGTGAGGTCACCGCATGTGTGGGAGGTGGGACAAAGGAGGTATCAGAGGTATGAAGAGTGGAACTAGGGGCTCCATTGTAAACTAAAACAATGATAACTAACCTGGACAATAGTATACAAGTCATATTGACATTTGAGAGAGACATACAGTGAGGCATAAAATATTCGCAGGTGTTGATTGGGAGAGCTAGCTAAAACAACAGGTGAGACAACAACAGCTAATCAGCTAACACAACAACAGCAGGTAAAATGGCGATGACTAGACAGAGAGGGTCGGATTAACTACACACAGAGCCTGAGTTCGCGGCTGGGACCGACAGATAAAATAAATAAATAATGGAGTACCGTGATTAATGGACAGTCCAGCAGGCATCAGCTATGTAGCCAAGTGATCATAGGGGGCAGCAGTAGATGGAACAGGGAAGCCGCCACTACGCTAGCACGCGGGCGACACGACGTTTAAAGTTAGTAGCCCGGGGCTAGTAGGAGCGTCTGCTCCGACGGAGGCCGGTTGAAGGCACGGCGGATGGAGTATTCGTCGGCAGGCCAGTCGTGGTGGTGCGGCGGGGCGCCGTGTCGACAGAGAATCCAAGCCAGATGGCGAAAGAGGTATTGTGGAATTTAGTTTGCTAGCCGGGAGATGCGCCTGGCTCACGGCTAACTGGTGCTAGCTTCCTGGCAGTGGCGTTAGCCACTATAGCCAATCGGTAGCAGCGGTGATCCGGTGCCAAGGCCCAGAGTTTAGCAAGGATCCGGTGGGCTCTAGCCGTGTATGAGTGGGGTTCGGGTGAACAGCTGAGTAGGCCGGGAGGTGGGACTCAAGGATAGCTCCGGTACTGGGTGCCACGGTGAGTGCAAGCTAGCTGTGAGCTAGCTAGCTGCAGGCTGTGCGCTAGCTAGCTGCAAGCTAGCTGTGAAGATCAGAAGTAGTGGTCCAGGGATTATGGCAGGAATCCGGCGTTGTTGTGGAGAGACAGTCCGATACTGGTAGACTAGCGAGTATTATCGAGGCTAAAAACAGGGCTGGTATCTGTGCAGAAGGTAAAATCCGCTAGCAGTGGCTAACAATGACTAAATAGCTTATAGCTAATTAGCTGGTTAGCTTCTGGAGGTTCTTGAATGTGTTCTAAAATTAAAAATAATAGCGATTCCGTATCACATTGGGTGAGGCAGGTTACCGGAAGGTATAATCGAATTAAAAATCGAAAAGAGATAAAAATTGAAATATATATACAAAAAATACGAAAAATCTCACTAGGGCCACCCATACAAATTGTATACACACACACACTACTATACTGTAGGTCTCTTTGGATAAAAGCTAAATATTCTCCCAATAGACTGTAGGAATGTCAGTGGCTCACAGACAAAGCAGTGCCAATGAGATGAGATCATATCGAGAAAACGGGCTTCTCACTTTTTCGACTGTTACAGTCCACCTGTGACTCTCTCTTCACAGGAACCCACCCCATCTTGTGAAATAGAGGATTATGGCCACATCAAACAGATTAAATTAACATTTAGACAAAGAAAAAATTCCCAGCTTGACCACCCACTGACCCCTCCTTTCAATACCTGTGCCTACTTCGTCCGTTCCAAAGAAAGTAGCCTTGCCACACTCCCATTTCTATGAGCGACTGGTCAACAGATTTACCCACTCACTCACTCTCACACATCTTCCACCCACAATGGGATTTATTATTTTCAGACACACCCCTCAAAGGGGACAGCAGAGAGACACAAGGGCGACAGACAAGACAGACAAGCCCCTACAGGGCACCCCAAGCATGTGAAACCTGCTCAGGACTAAATGACAAACCCCTTTGATGTGGGATTTTGGCAGGTACCCTCCCCTCCCTCCGTTTTACTGGCAACATTCAAGATCCCATATCACCCAGCTGTCCTTACTGGTAATTCCAACCCGTGACCAACTTCCCTACCTGGCACAGATAACTGGCACCACACCTGGCTAAACTGCAGGGAATGACATTCGGACAAGTAAGCAACATGGCTAACAAAAAATATGGTCCATCACCATTTTTACATCATTGTATAATGCAAAGAAACCACTTTACAAAATAAAATGCACAACTATTATTAGATACAAAATCTACCAAAAAATGTAGGCTACACACTGCCTATTTGCATATTCAAACCTTTCGCAAAATACAACACTACACCTTTAAGGCTCTCCTGTGGGATAGTTGGCCACCCATAGTAATCTATAAAATATTACAATTACTACCAAATCATTTGTGTCTTTTATAAAACAATTCCCTCATTCAATTCATATTTTATGATATGGCTAAGGTAGGCTACTTAAAAGCCAGGTAACTAACTAAAACATGTTTATCTATAACCTTGTAAGACTAAAAAATATTCTGTGGGAATGAACATCACTGAATGACGAAAATATTGGAGGTAGGTTAATGCAATTCCTACCCCTTGACTTATTGCACATTTTGTTGTGTTGTCAATGCCCCATA
>NW_027033998.1:0-7177 GCF_034236695.1 Oncorhynchus nerka | reverse complement strand
CAACCATTTTGAAAAGAAGGTCGACGACATCCGATCCTCGTTTGCTAAGTCAAACGACACCGCTAGTTCTGCTCACACTGCCCTACCCTGTGCTCTGACCTCTTTCTCCCTCTCTCTCAGATGACATCTCGCGTCTTGTGACGAGCCGGCCGCCAACAACCTGCCCGCTGACCCTATCCCCTCCTCTCTTCTCCAGACCATCTCCGGTGACCTTCTCCCTTACCTCACCTCGCTCATCAGCTCATCCCTGACCGCTAGCTCGTCCCTCCCGTCTTCAAGAGAGCGAGATGTTGCACCCCTTCTGAAAAATCCTGCACTCGATCCCTCCGATGTCAACAACTCAGACCAGTATCCCTTCTTTCTTTCTCTCCAAAACTCTTGAACCGCTTTCGCCCCGGCCAGCTCCCGCTATCTTCTTCAGAATATTTTCTTGATCCAATCTCGGTCAGGTTTCAAGACTAGTCATTCAACTGAGACTGCTCTCCTTCTCTGTATCACGGAGGCGCTCCGCACTGCTAAAGCTAATCCCCTCTCTCCTCTCTGCCTCATCCTTCTAGACCTATCGCTGCCTTCGATACTGTGAACCATCAGATCCTCCCTCCACCCTCTTCCGATGCTGAGCATCTCCGGCGCGGCCCACGCTTGATTGGCCCTACCTGACAGGTCGCCTCTCCTACAGGTGGCGTGGCGAGAATCCGTCTCCTCACCACGTGCTCTCACCACTGGTGTCCCCTAGGGTCTGTTCTAGGCCCTCCTATTTCGCTATACACCAAGTCACTTGGCTCTGTCATAACTCTCACATGGTCTCTCCTATCATTGCTATGCAGATGACACACAATTAATCTTCTCCTTTCCCCTTCTGACGCATCAGGTGGCGAATCGCATCTCTGCATGTCTGTTGGCAGATATCAGTGTGGATGATTTGATCATCACCTCGTTGAACTCGCAAGACGGAGCTGCTCTTCCTCCCGGGGAAGGGACTGCCCGTTCCATGATCTCGCCATCACGGTTGACAACCCATTGTGTCTGGCCCAGAGCGCTAAGAACTCATGTGATCCTGACAACACTCCTGTCGTTCTCAAATAACATTGGTTATGGTGGTCCGCTCCTGTAGGTTCTTCATGTTTCAACATCCAGAGTACGGTTCCTGCCTCACACAGGAAGGCAGGTCCTAATCCAGGCACTTGTCATCTCCTGCCTGGATTACTGCAACTCGCTGTTGGCTGGGCTCCTGCCTGTGCCATTAAACCCCTACAACTCATCCAGAACGCGCAGCCCGGCTCTGGTGTTCAACCTTCCCAAGTTCTCTTCTCACGTCACCCCGCTCCTCCGCCTCTCCACTGGCTTCCAGTTGAAGCTCGCATCCGCTACAAGACCATGGTGCTTGCCTCACGGAGCTGTGAGGGAACGGCACCTCAGTACCTCCAGGCTCTGATCAGGCCCGTACACCCAAACAAGGGCACTGCGTTCATCCACCCTCTGGCCTGCCTCCGCCTCCCTACCACTGAGGAAGTACAGTTCCCGCCAGCCCAGTCAAAACTGTTCGCTGCTCTGCCTCCCCAATGGTGTGAACAACCTCACGACGCCAGGACAGCGGAGTCAATCACCACCTTCCGGAGACACCTGAAACCCCACCTCTTTAAGGGAATACCTAGATAGATAAAGTAATCCCCCCCTTAAAAAGACCTAGATGCACTATTGTAAAGTGGCTGTTCCACTGGATGTCATAAAGGTGAAAGCACCAATTTGTAAGTCGCTCTGGATAAGAGCGTCTGCTAAATGACTTAAATGTAAATGTAAATATTTAGAACTCATAACATTCCCCCAGCGTAATTAGATTCATATTTAGAACTCATAACATTCCCCCAGCGTAGTTAGATTCATATTTATAACTCATAACATCCCCCCCAGTGTAATTAGAAGTGATACCTCCTAGCCGTTGTGTTAGCAACAGCAGCTGTAAACTTGGGCTAGGAGAGGACGGACAGAGTACCCATTCTGGTAATAACCTGGGGGGACTAGTAGTAACCGGAAACATAGAAATAGATTGTGGTTACATTATCCAATAACGACCAAGGCCCTAAAGGGGTGCAGACTAACCTGATTGGCTCTCTCCAGATCTGTCATCACCATTTCAATCTCGTCGGCCCTAAGGAGGAGGAGGAAGAGGAGGTGTTACTAAGGAAACACACAGAACAGTGATCACCACAACATGAACACACACATCCCTACACCCACTAACACACCCTGAGGTTCCCAAAGCTTGAAAACACATTGGTGTTACATGTTACACAACTCAAAACACACCCCGAGGTTCCCAAAGCTTGAAAACACATTGGTGTTACATGTACACAACTCAAAACACACCCTGAGGTTCCCAAAGCTTGAAAACACATTGGTGTTGCATGTACACAACTCAAAACACACCCCGAGGTTCCCAAAGCTTGAAAACACATTGGTGTTGCATGTACACAACTCAAAACACACCCCGAGGTTCCCAAAGCTTGAAAACACATTGGTGTTGCATGTTACACAACTCAAAACACACCCTGAGGTTCCCAAAGCTTGAAAACACATTGGTGTTGCATGTTACACAACTCAAAACACACCCTGAGGTTCCCAAAGCTTGAAAACACATTGGTGTTACATGTACACAACTCAAAACACACCCCGAGGTTCCCGAAGCTTGAAAACACATTGGTGTTGCATGTACACAACTCAAAACACACCCCGAGGTTCCCAAAGCTTGAAAACACATTGGTGTTGCATGTACACAACTCAAAACACACCCTGAGGTTCCCAAAGCTTGAAAACACATTGGTGTTGCATGTACACAACTCAAAACACACCCCGAGGTTCCCAAAGCTTGAAAACACATTGGTGTTGCATGTACACAACTCAAAACACACCCTGAGAAAACACATGTTGTTGCATGGACACAAGGCATGTGCGCGCAGCAGTCCCTGTTAAAACCCTCTCAATTTCACCTTCATCCTTTGATTGTGAATGCAATAACCTCTGCAGTTTATGTATGTGTGTGTGTGTGTGTGTGTGTGTGTGTGTGTGTCTAAACCCGGCTCACACTAAAACAGAGGGATTACACTAATTGATCTTGGATTATTACCACTCACAAATCTGATAGATGTGGTAGCTAATCTGATAGATGTGGTAGCTAATCTGATAGATGTGGTAGCTAATCTGATAGATGTGGTAGCTAATCTGATAGATGTGGTAGCTAATCTGATAGATGTGGTAGCTAATCTGATAGATATGGTAGCTAATCTGATAGATGTGGTAGCTAATCTGATAGCTAATCTGATAGATGTGGTAGCTAATCTGATAGATGTGGTAGCTAATCTGATAGATATGGTAGCTAATCTGATAGATATGGTAGCTAATCTGATAGATATGGTAGCTAATCTGATAGATGTGGTAGCTAATCTGATAGATGTGGTAGCTAATCTGATAGATGTGGTAGCTAATGGCAGGAAAGGGAAGCTAACCCGGGTCGCTGGCATAACTTCCCTACGCATCACGCCGATAAGGTTGACGGACTTGGTGGGGACTTTTAAACATGGCTCATCGAGCGGGTCACTACAATATGATCCTGTTCCCACAGCATAGTGTAGCCCAATGCTCATCTGCTAGGGGCGTGCGTCATCTCTCTCCTGCTAGGTCAGAGTTCAACCAGGAGGATTCCTCTTTCATTAACCTTTGGTGTAAGGACGGGTGCCTGACACAGTCACAACAGAGCCTGCACGCCAAATGACTATAAAAATCCTTAATTACATTAACACCCTAACATTTAATTACAGGCGATTATGCATTACGTGCCTAATTACCTTAATTTAGGCTATCTGTAATTCTGCGTCTATGTAAGGGTGTTTTTCAATAACCATTATAAAATCGGGAACACAGTCAGTATGTGTGTGTGTGTGTGTGTGTGTGTGGGAACACAGTCAGTAAGTGTGTGTGTGTGTGTGTGTGTGTGTGGGAACACAGTCAGTAAGTGTGTGTGTGTGTGTGTGAACACAGTCAGTAAGTGTGTGTGTGTGTGTGTGAACACAGTCAGTAAGTGTGTGTGTGTGTGTGTGTGTGTGTGTGTACACACAGTCAGTAAGTGTGTGTGTGTGTGTGTGTGTGTGTGTACACACAGTCAGTAAGTGTGTGTGTGTGTGTGTGTGTGTGTGTGTGTGTGTGTGTGTCATAGCTTACTATTGTCTGATCTGAATAGAGCATAGCAACACACAGCTGGGCTGAGGTCACCATGACGCTGGAGGCAATACAGCAGAATGAATGGACCATGGGGGCTATCTCCTCTAATGGTTAAAAGCATCTGTCCATTTAGGTAAAAGCCATGTGTGTGTGTGCGCGTGTGTGTGTGTGTGTGTGTGTGTGTGTGTGTGTGTGTGTCCTGATGGGAGGTTTTACATGATCGCTCGGTGAGGCGCCACACACACAACACCACCACACAACAATACCCACAGGATGTGTTACTTATACAACCAAGCACACAATACAGCACATCTGGAAATGTGATCACTTAAATCAAGTAGAGCTACAGATCTGACAGCGTCAACACACACACACACACACACACACACACACACACACACACACACACACACACACACACACACACACACATAGATTTCTTTACATACTTATCAGATAAGCTACTACTTCTATACAGATATAGGCGCACAGAAGTTGGCTAATTCCTACATTTTCGATCAGAATGTTATAAAGATAAGTATTATCCTAACTCCGGGTAGGTCTAAAACAGTCAGCCTCCAGATCAACTGTCACTGAGTCCGTTGCAGCGCCATGCCTTCATTGGCCTGCACTAGCAGAGCCTAATAATAGCAACACCACGACAAACCTTTACAAAAATGATTGTGTTAACTTTATCAGGGTAATATCAAAAGTCAGTCAATGTTTAAGGGGACACATAAACAAGTTGGGCGTGTTTGGTTTCTCCTTGTCGTGTCTGAATGTGAGTAGCATAGCAGGCCAAGCGGTCGTTCTATTATAACACAACATTACAGCTGGAATTTCATTTGGCCAACAAAAATGTCTCAACAGAATGAAATCGTAAAAAACAAAAAACTTTCAACAGGCTAGGCCTACACTGCAGCTATCACCTGAAAAGGAGAATGCCGAACTCAACAAATGGGGAGGGGCAAACAGGCCTATAATAAAAATAAAGGAGAATGCCGACCCAACAAATGGAGGGGCAACAGGCCTATAATAATAATAAAAGGAGAATGCCGACCCAACAAATGGGAGGGGCAAACAGGCCTATAATAATAATAAAGGAGAATGCCAGACCTAACAAATGGGAGGGGCAAACAAGCCTATAATAATAATAAAAGGAGAATGCCGACCCAACAAATGGGAGGGGCAAACAGGCCTATAATAAAAATAAAAGGAGAATGCCGACCCAACAAATGGGAGGGGCAAACAGGCCTATAATAAAAATAAAAGGAGAATGCCGACCCAACAAATGGGAGGGGCAAACAGGCCTATAATAAAAATAAAAGGAGAATGCCGACCCAACAAATGGGAGGGGCAAACAGGCCTATAATAAAAATAAAAGGAGAATGCCGACCCAACAAATGGGAGGGGCAAACAGGCCTATAATAAAAATAAAAGGAGAATGTCGACACCAAATGGGAGGGGCAAACAGGCCTATAATAATATAAAGGAGAATGCCGATTCAACAAATGGGAGGGGCAAACAGGCCTATAATAAAATAATGATTCATGACTAAACAATTGATAAATACTGAATAAATACATGAACGTGTAGAATATTGCATCAAACCTGAATAGCAGAGACGTAATCAAAAGGTAGCCTAGTGGTTAGAGGTAGAGGCGGCAGGTGGCCTAGTGGTTAGAGTGGCGAGGCGGCAGGGTGGCCTAGTGCGGTTAGAGGTGTAGATAGCTGGCGGCAGCCTAGTGTTAGAGTGTAGAGTAGCGGCAGGGTAGCTAGTGGTTAAGAGTGTAGAGGCGGCGGAGTAGCCTAGTGAGTTAGAGTGTAGAGGCTGGCAGAGTAGCCTAGTGGTTTGAGAGTAGAGCGGCAGAGGCAGCCTAGTGGTTAGAGTGCAGAGGCGGCAGGGCGGCCCAGGTGGTCAGAGTGTAGAGGCGCATGGGCAGCCTAGTGGTTAGAGTGTAGGCAGTGGCAGGGTAGCACCTAGTGGTTAGAAGTGTAGAGGCGGCAGGAGTAATCTAGTGGTTAGATGTGGAAGCGGCAAGGTAGCCTAGTGGTTAGAGTGGAGTAGGCGGCAGGGTAGCCTAGTGGTTCAGAAGTGTAGATGGCTAGCAGGTTGAGCCTAGTCGGTTAGAGTGTAGAAGGCGCAGGGTGGCCCAGTGGTTAGAGTGGAGCGGCGGCAGGGTAGGCACTCAGTGGTTAGAGTGTAGAGGCTGGGCCAGGCAGTCCAGTGGGCCCAGAGAGTGGAGGCTGCTGCAGCCTATGGTGGCTAGAGGTGGAGGCTGGCGGGTAATAGTGGTTGAGTGTGGATACGACAGGCGTTCCAGCGGTTAGAGTGTGATACTGGCAGGCATTCCAGTGGTTGATGCAGAGGCCAGCAGGAGCAGTCCAGTACAGATGTAGAGGCTTTATAAGTGAGTCTAGTACAGAGTGTAGATGCGGCAGGCGGCCCATAGCGGCTGATGCAGATACTGGGCAGGGCAGCCCAGCGGCTGGCGCGCAGATGGCGCATGGCATCCAGCGGTCAGAGGCAGATTTTTGCGCGTTCAGCGGCCGATGTGATGTCAAGCAGGGCGTCCCAGCGGTTAGAGTGTGCAGAGGCAGCCCAGTGGCTGAGGCAGGAGGCTGCAGGGCGGGCCCAGTGGTTAGGAGTGCAGGCGGCCTGGCAGGCAGCCTAGCGGATTAGGAAGTGCAGGGGAACTTGGCAGGGCAGCCCAGTGGTGAGGTTAGGGCAGAGGCGGCAGGGCAGTCTGGTGGTTAGAAGTGCGGAGGCGGCAGGCAGTCCGGCGGTTGAGGCAGAGGCAGGGCAGCCTAGGGTGGTTTAGAGAGTGGAGGCGGCGCGAGGGCAGCCTAGTGGTTAGGAGTGCAGGGGCCGGCAGGGGCAGCCTGGTGGTTCAGAGTGCAGAGGCGGCAGTGGTAGCCTAGTGGTTGGGAGTGTAGAGGCGGCAGGGTAGCCTAGTGGTTA
>NW_027033997.1:0-7176 GCF_034236695.1 Oncorhynchus nerka | reverse complement strand
CAGGGGTGTCAAAGTCAAATGGACGGAGGGCCAAATAAAAAAATCAGCTACAAGACGAGGGCCGGACTGTTCGAATGTTCATTGAAAAATTTTTAAATGAGCGCATATAGTCTAGTGAACCTAATTGAACCTACTGAAAACCTAACAAATATATTACAATATGATCAGATAAATAAAGCAATATTTTCTTATGGCTCTGTCAGTAATCTTTAATTTTCAACAGACACAAAGACAAATTTCCTTTATATAAATATCCCCATAACATGAACATTAAATGAAAGAAACCGGTATTCAAGGCACCATCAGTAGACTATATTTTCTATTTTAGCAAAAGTGGGCTAAATTTACTTCAAAGAAAAAACAATAATAGCAATTTTCTATCATCCACTCAACTGAAATATTTTTAAAATATAATTGGATTGAAATACAAAAAATAAAGTGCAAAATCTATTAATCAAAAACAACACTTTGTTTAAGGAGAAGTAACATGCAGTGAAAACAAATATTAAATTTTAACTTTTAAACTTGAACTGAGTAAAAACTCTAAATATGTGATTGCACAGTAATGTTCACTTGTTTGAGGTTGAGGTGATACTTGGTGGTGTCCCATCTTTCCACAAGTTCATCAATGTTCAGGTAAGGCTCTGAGCTGAAGAAATCCTCAGAATTGAGTGGAGGTGTTCAGCAGTAAGTCGACTTCTGTGTGATGTTTTGTTCAGGTTCATCAAAGAAAACAGTTGTTCACACAGGTATGTGCTGCCAAACATAGACAACGTTTGAGCAGCCTGGATGCGCAGCTGGGGCATTGTGCCGGGAGGAAGCGGGCGAACTCACAGCACCCACTGCCGCATATTTTGCCCTCAGTGCATCATTGCATTGGAGGTCAATCAACTCCATTTGGAGGTTTGGTGGTGAGCTTTCCACGTCAACAGCAAATGGGTTACCGAGCAGTTCCAACCTGCTTTTTGTGCTTCAAAGTCAGCAAATCGGCGTGAAAGTCAGCGGCAAGCATACCTATTTTATCAGCCAACTGTGTGCTCAGAACGCACTGGTAGAAAGCTTCTCTTTCATGGTCTGGCAGCTGGGAAAGTGGCTCAAATTTTCTTTCGCATCTGCGTCTCCCACAGAGTCAGTTTGGTTTTAAATGCCTTCACTGCTACTGTACATATCAGAGATGACTACGATCCCGACCCTGCAGCTGCAAGTTTATTGCATTCAGATGACTCGTAATGTCACACAGAAAAGCCATTTCACACAGAAACATTTCGTCTCGGAGTTGTGTTGTGTCTTTCCTTGCTGTCCAAGAACAGACAAATCTCCTCACGAGCTCGAAACATCTTTGAAGCACCTTTTCCTGGCTTAGCCATCGCACCTCTGTGTGATAAGGCAAATCACCATGCTCCGTTTCTAACTCCGTCAGAAATGCCTTGAACTGGCGGTGATTCAAACCTTTAGCTCTGATAAAGTTAACTGTGCGCGTGATGATGCTCATTACATGCTCCATTTTCAAGGCTTTACCGCTGCAACGCTTCCTGGTGTATGATACAATGATAAGCTGTCAGCTCACCTGTCGCGTTTTCCTCTTGCATCTTTTCCCGTATCTTCGCCACCAGTCCGCTCCTGTGTCCACACATCGCAGGTGCTCCGATCGGTTATCAAACCCACGAGTTTTCCCAAGGCAGCTCCATCTCATTTACACATCTTGACACCTCTTCATACAAATCATGCCCGTAGTTGTGCCATGCATAGGACGTAAAGCCAAAAACTCCTCTGTCACGCTTAGGTTGGAGTCCACTCAGCGGATGAAAATTGACAACTGGGCAATGTCAGAAATGTCGGTGCTCTCATCCACAGCCAAGGAATATGCAATAAAATCTTTTCCCTTTTTCACAAGCTGCTCTTTTAGATTGATGGACAACTGGTCTACTCTCTCGGCAATGGTGTTTCTGCTCAGACTCACATTTAAAAAGAGTTGCCTTTTTTCTGGGCAAACTTCGTCACAAACTTTAATCATGCAGTTTTTGATGAAATCCCCCTCCGTAAATGGCGGGCTGATTTACGATCTCTTCTGCCAAAATAAAACTGGCCTTGACAGCAGCCTGGCCTTGTGATTTGGCTTTTTTGAACAGAGCCTGTCGAGATTTGAGGCCTCGTTTTAATTCCTCTGCCTTTTGTAGCCTTTGTTCCATGTCCATATTCTTGTTTTTGTCACGCGTGTTTCGTTTCATAATGTCGTCTCAGATTATACTCTTTCAGTACCGCACACTTTCTCCACACAGAAGACACACAGGTTTTCCAGCTACCTTCGTGAACATATACTCCGACTCCCACCTTGTTTGAAACCCCCGGTTCTCAGTATCCACCTTCCGTTTTGCCATTTTTGATGGGTATCTGAAAGTTAATTTTACTGTGATGCTGACGACTGCTGTGCCAATAAATATTGAAATGAAGCAGCCTACTGCTCGGTGCGTCACCTTTGCATTGTGGGAAATGTAGTATTGGTGCGTGTAAAAGATCTGCGGGCTGCCGGCTTGCTGCGGGCCGGTTCTAATAATAAATCAAGATCATCCCAGGGGCCGTAAAAAACCTTCTTGCGGGCCGGATGTGGCCCGCGGGCCTTGACTCTGACATATGTGTGCTAAAGGGTAGGCTGTATCATATAGGACTCTGCAAAACGTAGCAGGTGTCGCTGTCCTCATTCTGGCTGCCTCCAGTTCAGTAGCCATACCTGCCAGATCAGGTGCACATGTGGTCTCAATTAAATAGGCTGGACGGAGAAGCACAGGACAGTTATCTTTACAAGGAAATGTACTTCCTAAATAGGCCTATGATTAGGTTATAGTTTACTACATTGCCTAGAAATAGTCCTAAATATTGATCACCAATTTTTCTCCGTCTTCCCACTGTTAAAAGGTAGGCTATAAAAATAGCTCAACAGAAAGTGCAAGTATCTGCGTCTCTGCGCTCTTCAATCTACATTAGTATATTGGCTGTAATAGCCCAGTAATACAATGTAAGGGCCATGTGAGAATCTCTGGTAATTTAACCTATTTCTTAAATTATTTTGGCGCATTTTGATATGACCTATATAGGGTGCAAAATTGCTGGGACCATGACTGGCAAGTGAGCTGCGCCACATACGCTTAAAATAACATTATGGGACTGCGGTTTGGTTTGGGACCAGTTCTAGCAGTAGCGGCTGGGAGTTGGACAGAAAACCAGCGGGATTCTTCATTTCGCTCAGACCTCTACTGTGCACCATGACAGTGAAGCCTGTAACGTCAGAAGCTGTTTTATTACTGTATCCGTGTGGGAAAATTAGGGAATTAGCTAGGGAAACTGACAGATCAATAACGTTACTTTGACGCATATATTCTTCGCTCCACATTGCACTGAAAATATCAATGTCAGAATATCGTCACAATCAGTTGGCCGATGGTTTCTCGTTGCAGTTTGAATCTAGTTTGATTGAGGCAAAAAGAATAGATCATGTAAGCCAACTTTTGGCCAGCTCTCTCTAGCGGTACATCAACCTGGTGAAAGCTTGCCAAGTTAATTTACTTCTGAAACGTGACAAAACAAAGGCTATAAAACATGTCCATATTAAACTATCGCTGTCAGATATGAGTAATAATAGCCAATTTCATATCGCTAACTGACAGATAACTAGAGGCTGGCGCTGACCTGTCTGTGGTAGTTACTCACTAGCGTAGTTTATTCATTCACTTCAGTCGAGATGGGATGAAATATTAGCTAACGTTACATGTCAGTTACAATACTAGCTCAGCACTGTGAATAAACACTAGTTCAGGTTATTTTCTGTTTAAGTTAAACAGCAGTTACCATGTCAGCTATATCACACAACTAAAGTAGACCGTTTCTATTCATTTTAAAACTCGGTGAAAGAGCACAACGCGTTCACTGCACTATGCTCATCTCTACGGTGCTGTCCCAGACAGCCTTCCAGAAGCTTTTCCTTCACACAGCCTGTCAGCCGCTCTGTGGAGTCCAGTGTCTCTAAACAGCCCACCCGACCTCTCAGAGGCATCAGCATGGTCCTAAAGCACTCTGTTGGCCTTAATTGGTTCACATTCCAATTATAAAACTGTGCTGGGGGGGGGGGGGGTTGTGCCCTTGGGAAATATCCATTCTCTCCAAGCCAGTAATGGTTAATGATTT
The DNA here is from genome assembly GCF_034236695.1 of Oncorhynchus nerka. NCBI lineage: Eukaryota > Metazoa > Chordata > Actinopteri > Salmoniformes > Salmonidae > Oncorhynchus > Oncorhynchus nerka. The sequence continues at coordinate 2,997 of NW_027033997.1, read as the reverse complement.
GAGCACTGTAGTTGATTAGACTAAATTATATTGTGAGATTCCCTACTTGTTCATAAGAATGAAGTCATTACTAGAACGGCTGTGAACTATCAGGCCTGTATGATTATCCGTTATCATTAAAGCAAGTTAAACGAGAACCAGTACTACTTTTCATTTACATTTTTCACACCAAAAACAAACATAGGAACAAGAATGTACAGACGCACCCAACCAACCACTACATCTCTGCTCACGCCCCGTCCCTAGTGCCGGCGTTATTGTTTGTCACATGGCCTTCAATTGTACCGGTTTGGTTTTCTCGGTCGTCCACGCTATTTTAATAATAAATCATTACATTTTTTTCCATTCTGTTAATGGTGGCGGATTAATTGATTTCCAAGTTTTTAATATATGTTTTTTTCAAGATGAGAAGAGACCCAACTGGCTGGATGATTATCTCACTACACTCCCACATGTCAAGATGAGAAGAGACCCAACCGGCTGGATGATTATCTCACTACACTCCCACATGTCAAGATGAGAAGAGACCCAACTGGCTGGATGATTATCTCACTACACTCCCACATGTCAAGATGAGAAGAGACCCAACCGGCTGGATGATTATCTCACTACACTCCCACATGTCAAGATGAGAAGAGACCCAACCGGCTGGATGATTATCTCACTACACTCCCACATGTCAAGATGAGAAGAGACCCAACCGGCTGGATGATTATCTCACTACACTCCCACATGTCAAGATGAGAAGAGACCCAACCGGCTGGATGATTATCTCACTACACTCCCACATGTCAAGATGAGAAGAGACCCAACCGGCTGGATGATTATCTCACTACACTCCCACATGTCAAGATGAGAAGAGACCCAACTGGCTGGATGATTATCTCACTACACTCCCACATGTCAAGATGAGAAGAGACCCAACTGGCTGGATGATTATCTCACTACACTCCCACATGTCAAGATGAGAAGAGACCCAACTGGCTGGATGATTATCTCACTACACTCCCACATGTCAAGATGAGAAGAGACCCAACTGGCTGGATGATTATCTCACTACACTCCCACATGTCAAGATGAGAAGAGACCCAACTGGCTGGATGATTATCTCACTACACTCCCACATGTCAAGATGAGAAGAGACCCAACTGGCTGGATGATTATCTCACTACACTCCCACATGTCAAGATGAGAAGAGACCCAACTGGCTGGATGATTATCTCACTACACTCCCACATGTCAAGATGAGAAGAGACCCAACTGGCTGGATGATTATCTCACTACACTCCCACATGTCAAGATGAGAAGAGACCCAACCGGCTGGATGATTATCTCACTACACTCCCACATGTCAAGATGAGAAGAGACCCAACTGGCTGGATGATTATCTCACTACACTCCCACATGTCAAGATGAGAAGAGACCCAACTGGCTGGATGATTATCTCACTACACTCCCACATGTCAAGATGAGAAGAGACCCAACTGGCTGGATGATTATCTCACTACACTCCCACATGTCAAGATGAGAAAGAGACTAACCCGGCTGGATGATTATCTCACTACACTCCCACATGTCAAGATGAGAAGAGACCCAACCGGCTGGATGATTATCTCACTACACTCCCACATGTCAAGATGAGAAGAGACCCAACCGGCTGGATGATTATCTCACTACACTCCCACATGTCAAGATGAGAAGAGACCCAACCGGCTGGGATGATTATCTCACTACACCCCACATGTCAAGATGAGAAGAGACCTAACCGGCTGATGATTATCTCACTACACTCCCACATGTCAAGATGAGAAGAGACCTAACCGGCTGGATGATTATCTCACTACACTCCCACATGTCAAGATGAGAAGAGACCCAACCGGCTGGATGATTATCTCACTACACTCCCACATGTCAAGATGAGAAGAGACCCAACCGGCTGATGATTATCTCACTACACTCCCACATGTCAAGATGAGAAGAGACCCAACCGGCGGATGATTATCTCACTACACTCCCACATGTCAAGATGAGAAGAGACCCAACCGGCTGGATGATTATCTCACTACACTCCCACATGTCAAGATGAGAAGAGACCCAACCGGCTGGATGATTATCTCACTACACTCCCACATGTCAAGATGAGAAGAGACCCAACCGGCTGGATGATTATCTCACTACACTCCCACATGTCAAGATGAGAAGAGACCCAACCGGCTGGATGATTATCTCACTACACTCCCACATGTCAAGATGAGAAGAGACCCAACCGGCTGGATGATTATCTCACTACACTCCCACATGTCAAGATGAGAAGAGACCCAACTGGCTGGATGATTATCTCACTACACTCCCACATGTCAAGATGAGAAGAGACCCAACTGGCTGGATGATTATCTCACTACACTCCCACATGTCAAGATGAGAAGAGACCCAACTGGCTGGATGATTATCTCACTACACTCCCACATGTCAAGATGAGAAGAGACCCAACTGGCTGGATGATTATCTCACTACACTCCCACATGTCAAGATGAGAAGAGACCCAACTGGCTGGATGATTATCTCACTACACTCCCACATGTCAAGATGAGAAGAGACCCAACTGGCTGGATGATTATCTCACTACACTCCCACATGTCAAGATGAGAAGAGACCCAACTGGCTGGATGATTATCTCACTACACTCCCACATGTCAAGATGAGAAGAGACCCAACTGGCTGGATGATTATCTCACTACACTCCCACATGTCAAGATGAGAAGAGACCCAACCGGCTGGATGATTATCTCACTACACTCCCACATGTCAAGATGAGAAGAGACCCAACTGGCTGGATGATTATCTCACTACACTCCCACATGTCAAGATGAGAAGAGACCCAACTGGCTGGATGATTATCTCACTACACTCCCACATGTCAAGATGAGAAGAGACCCAACCGGCTGGATGATTATCTCACTACACTCCCACATGTCAAGATGAGAAGAGACCCAACCG
>NW_027033996.1:0-7173 GCF_034236695.1 Oncorhynchus nerka | reverse complement strand
AGATGAAATCTCGCGTCTTGTGACGACCGGCCGCCCTACAACCTGCCCGCTTGACCCTATCCCCTCCTCTCTTCTCCAGACCATTTTCCGGAGACCTCCTCCCTTACCTCACCTGGCTCATCAACTCATCCCTGACCGCTGGCTACGTCCCTTCCGTCTTCAAGAGGCGAGAGTTGCACCCCAACCTTCTGAAAAAACCTACACTCGATCCCTCCGATGTCAACAACTACAGACCAATTATCCCTTCTTTCTTTTCTCTCCAAAACTCTTGAACGTGCCGTCCTTGGCCAGCTCTCCCGCTATCTCTCTCAGAATGACCTTCTTGATCCAAATCAGTCAGGTTTCAAGACTAGTCATTCAACTGAGACTACTCTTCTCTGTATCACGGAGGCGCTCCGCACTGCTAAAGCTAACTCTCTCTCCTCTGCTCTCATCCTTCTAGACCTATCGGCTGCCTTCGATACTGTGAACCATCAGATCCTCCTCTCCACCCTCTCCGAGTTGGGCATCTCCGGCGCGGCCCACGCTTGGATTGCGTCCTACCTGACAGGTCGCTCCTACCAGGTGGCGTGGCGAGAATCCGTCTCCACACCACGTGCTCTCACCACTGGTGTCCCCCAGGGCTCTGTTCTAGGCCCTCTCCTATTCTCGCTATACACCAAGTCACTTGGCTCTGTCATAACCTCACATGGTCTCTCCTATCATTGCTATGCAGACGACACACAATTAATCTTCTCCTTTCCCCTTCTGATGACCAGGTGGCGAATCGCATCTGCATGTCTGGCAGACATATCCGTGTGGATGACGGATCACCACCTCAAGCTGAACCTCGGCAAGACGGGCTGCTCTTCCTCCCGGGGAAGGACTGCCCGTTCCATGATCTCGCCATCACGGTTGACAACTCCATTGTGTCCTCCTCCCAGAGCGCTAAGAACCTTGGCGTGATCTGGACAACACCCTGTCGTTCTCAGCTAACATCAAGGCGGTGGCCCGTTCCTGTAGGTTCATGCTCTACAACATCCATGAAGTACGACTACCTCACAGGCGCGCAGATCTAATCCAGGCACTTGTCATCTCCGTCACCGGATTACTGCAACTCGCTGTTGGCTGGGCTCCCTGCCTGTGCCATTAAACCCTACAACTCATCCAGAACGCCGCAGCCACGTCTGGTGTTCAACCTTGCATTCTCTCACGTCACCCCGCTCCTCCGCTCCTCCACTGGCTTCCAGTTGAAGCTGCATCTTCAAGACCATGGTGTGCCTCTCACGGAGCTGTGAGGGGAGGCAGCACCTCAGCCACCTCAGGCTCTGATCAGGCCCTACACCCAAGCAAGGGCACTGCGTTCTGTCACCCTCTATTTTACTCGCCTCCCTACCACTGAGAAGTACAGTTCGCTCAGCTGATCAAAACTGTTCGCTGCTCATTTGTGGTGGAACAAACTCCCTCCACGACGCCAAGGACAGCGGAGTCAATCACCACCTTCCCGGAGACACCTGAAACCCCACCTCTTTAAGGAATGCCTAGGATAGGATAAAGTAATCCCTCTCACCCCCTTCCTGAAAAGATTTAGATGCACTACTGTTCCACTGGAGGTCATAAGGTGAATGCACCAATTTGTAAGTCGCTCTGGATAAGAGCGTCTGCTAAATGACTTAAATGTAAATGTAGAAAGAGTGAGAGAGAGAAAGAGAGAGAGAGAGAGAATGTCGTCCTCCAGAACCACAGTCTGGTCCTTGGCCTACATACAACCAAGACATCAGTCTGGTCTAGTGGGGCTTTATCCTGACAGAATGTGTGAATGCAAGGCATTGGGTTTCCACTGTAGCAGATAATGTCGTCCTTCAGCGTCTGATGGCAAAGAGATCTGCCACTGGGAACAGACGTCAAGTCAACGTCTATTCCACGTTGGTTCAAAGTCATTTCATTTAAATGATATGGAAACAACGTTAATTCAACCAGTGTGTGCCAAGTGGGCTGTGTGTGTGTGTGTGTGTGTGTGTGTGTGTGTGTGTGTAACCCCCGACACACACCATGCCTCTAGGATGCAGAGCTAGAAAAATGAGTGTTTCAGTTGTAGTGTAATGTGAAGATTAGAAAGAACAAGCAAGGAGAGCATCTATAAATACACTGCTACACTGCCTGGCAATCATCACTAACCTGCATCCATCCCATCCCTCCAGACCCAGGCAGGCAGCACAAAACATCACCTATCTAGTACCAATGATAGGAGGATGTCCATGCATCTCTCTAATTCCTCCCTCCCTCCCCATCTTCTCAGCCAGTGGCTCACTGAATCTCCTGCCAGTTTTGCGTTCTCTTGCCCAGTGAGTGTGTATATATGTGTGTGTCTGTCTGTGTAAGTGTGCTGGTGTATGTGTACAGTGCAGCAGATAGCAGTCACTAGGCTCCTCTCCAAAGCAGACAGCCAGGCTCAACAATAACACATTCCACAGAGAGTAGATAGCTCTACCAGAGAGGGAGGCTCCCAACAGAGAGAGAGAGCCCAACAGAGAGAGAGCTCTAACAGAGTAGAGAGCACTAACAGAGAGTAGAGGGCTCTAACAGAGAATATAGGGCTCTAACAGAGAGTAGAGAGCTCTAACAGAGAGTAACAGAGAGTAGAGAGCTCTAACAGAGAGTAGAGAGCTCTAACAGAGAGTGGAGAGCTCTAACAAAGAGTGGAGAGCGCTAACAGAGAGTAGAGAGCTCTAACAGAGAGTAGAGAGCCCTAACAGAGAGTAGAGAGCACTAACGGAGAGTAGGGAGCTCTATCAGAGAGTAGAGAGCTCTAACAGAGAGTAGAGAGCACTAACAGAGAGTAGAGAGCTCTAACAGAGAGTAGAGAGCACTAACGGAGAGTAGAGCTCTAACAGAGAGTAGAGAGCTCTAACAGAGAGTAGAGAGCTCTAACAGAGAGTAGAGAGCGCTAACAGAGAGTAGAGAGCTCTAACAGAGAGTAGAGAGCCCTAACAGAGAGTAGAGAGCACTAACGGAGAGTAGAGAGCTCTAACAGATAGTAGAGAATTCTAACAGAGAGTAGAGAGCACTAACAGAGAGTAGAGAGCTGTAACAGAGAGTAGAGAGCTCTAACAGAGAGTAGAGAGCACTAACAGAGAGTAGAGAGCACTAACAGAGAGTAGAGAGCTCTAACAGAGAGTAGAGAGCACTAAGAGAGTAGAGAGCTCTAACAGAGAGTAGAGAGCACTAAGAGAGTAGAGAGCTCTAACAGAGAGTAGATAGCTCTAACAGAGAGTGGAGAGCCCTAACAGAGAGTAGAGAGCACTAAAGGAGAGTAGAGAGCTCTAACAGAGAGTAGAGAGCTCTAACAGAGAGTAGAGAGCTCTAACACATAGTAGAGAATTCTAACAGAGAGTGGAGAGCACTAACAGAGAGTAGAGAGCACTAACAGAGAGTAGAGAGCTCTAACAGAGAGTAGAGAGCACTAAGAGAGTAGAGAGCTCTAACAGAGAGTAGAGAGCACTAAGAGAGTAGAGCCCTAACAGAGAGTAGAGAGCACTAAAGGAGAGTAGAGAGCTCTAACAGAGAGTAGATAGCTCTAACAGAGAGTGGAGAGCACTAACAGAGAGTAGAGAGTTCTAACAGAGAGTAGAGAGCACTAAAGGAGAGTAGAGCGCTCTAACAGAGAGTAGAGAGATCTAACAGAGAGTAGAGAGCACTAACAGAGAGTAGAGAGCTCTAACAGAGAGTAGAGAGGCCTAACAGAGAGTAGAGAGCACTAACGGAGAGTAGAGAGCTCTAACAGATAGTAGAGAATTCTAACAGAGAGTAGAGAGCACTAACAGATAGTAGAGAGCTCTAACAGAGAGTAGAGAGCTCTAACAGAGAGTGGAGAGCGCTAACAGAGAGTAGAGAGCTCTAACAGAGAGTAGAGAGCACTAACAGAGAGTAGAGAGCACTAACAGAGAGTAGAGAGCTCTAACAGAGAGTAGAGAGCACTAAGAGAGTAGAGAGCTCTAACAGAGAGTAGATATCTCTAACAGAGAGTGGAGAGCACTAACAGAGAGTATAGAGCTCTAACAGAGAGTAGAGAGCCCTAACAGAGTAGAGAGCACTAAAGGAGAGTAGAGAGCTCTAACAGAGAGTAGAGAGCTCTAACAGAGAGTAGAGAGCACTAACAGAGAGTAGAGAGCTCTAACAGAGAGTGGAGAGCTGTAACAGAGAGTAGAGAGCTCTACCAGAGAGTAGAGAGCACTAACAGAGAGTAGAGAGCTCTAACAGAGAGTAGAGAGCACTAAGAGAGTAGAGAGCTCTAACAGAGAGTAGAGAGCACTAAGAGAGTAGAGAGCTCTAACAGAGAGTAGATAGCTCTAACAGAGAGTAGAGAGCCCTAACAGAGAGTAGAGAGCACTAAAGGAGAGTAGAGAGCTCTAACAGAGAGTAGAGAGCTCTAACAGATAGTAGAGAATTCTAACAGAGAGTAGAGAGCACTAACAGAGAGTAGAGAGCTGTAACAGAGAGTAGAGAGCTGTAACAGAGAGTAGAGAGCTCTACCAGAGAGTAGAGAGCACTAACAGAGAGTAGAGAGCTCTAACAGAGAGTAGAGAGCACTAAGAGAGTAGAGAGCTCTAACAGAGAGTAGAGAGCACTAAGAGAGTAGAGAGCTCTAACAGAGAGTAGATAGCTCTAACAGAGAGTAGAGAGCCCTAACAGAGAGTAGAGAGCACTAAAGGAGAGTAGAGAGCTCTAACAGAGAGTAGAGAGCTCTAACACATAGTAGAGAATTCTAACAGAGAGTAGAGAGCACTAACAGAGAGTAGAGAGCTGTAACAGAGAGTAGAGAGCACTAACAGAGAGTAGAGAGCACTAAGAGAGTAGAGAGCTCTAACAGAGAGTAGATAGCTCTAACAGAGAGTGGAGAGCACTAACAGAGAGTAGAGAGCTCTAACAGAGAGTAGAGAGCCCTAACAGAGAGTAGAGAGCACTAAAGGAGAGTAGAGAGCTCTAACAGAGAGTAGACAGCTCTAACAGAGAGTAGAGAGCACTAACATAGAGTAGAGAGCTCTAACAGAGAGTAGAGAGCCCTAACAGAGAGTAGAGAGCACTAACGGAGAGTAGAGAGCTCTAACAGATAGTAGAGAGCTCTAACAGAGAGTAGAGAGCTCTAGCAGAGAGTGGAGAGCGCTAACAGAGAGTAGAGAGCTCTAACAGAGAGTAGAGAGCCCTAACAGAGAGTAGAGAGCACTAACGGAGAGTAGAGAGCTCTAACAGATAGAGAATTCTAACAGAGAGTAGAGAGCACTAACAGAGAGTAGAGAGCTGTAACAGAGAGTAGAGCTCTAACAGAGAGTAGAGAGCAATAACAGAGAGTGAAATACAACAGAGAGTAGAGAGCACTAAGAGAGTAGAGAGCTCTAACAGAGAGTAGAGAGCACTAAGAGAGTATAGAGCTCTAACAGAGAGTAGATAGCTCTAACAGAGAGTGGAGAGCACTAACAGAGAGTAGAGAGATCTAACAGAGAGTAGAGAGCACTAACAGAGAGTAGAGAGCTCTAACAGAGTGTAGAGAGCACTAAGAGAGTAGAGGCTCTAACAGAGTAGAGAGCACTAGGAAATTGAAGATATACCACAACAACAATTGAAACTCTCTACTCTGTTGAAACTAACAGAAGTAAGAAATTCTAACGGAAGTGAGCACTAACAGAGTAGAGCCTGAACAGAGAGTAGAGATCTCTAACAGAGAGTAGATAGCTCTAACAGAGAGTAGAGAGCACTAACAGAGAGTAGAGAGCTCTAACAGAGAGTAGAGAGCCCTAACGGAGAGTAGAGAGCACTAACGGAGAGTAGAGCTCTAACAGATAGTAGAGAGCTCTAACAGAGAGTAGAGAGCGCTAACAGAGAGTAGAGAGCTCTAACAGAGAGTAGAGAGCCCTAACAGAGAGTAGAGAGCACTAACGGAGAGTAGAGAGCTCTAACAGATAGTAAAGAATTCTAACAGAGAGTAGAGAGCACTAACAGAGAGTAGAGAGCTGTAACAGAGAGTAGAGAGCTCTAACAGAGAGTAGAGAGCACTAAGAGAGTAGAGAGCTCTAACAGAGAGTAGAGAGCACTAAGAGAGTATAGAGCTCTAACAGAGAGCCTCAAAACATTATATAATGTCTGTCTGACATATTACACACAACATATTACACATTCTCTGCTCTCACACACACATGGACAAGCGCTTGCACGTGCCACACAGACTGATTTAGCTTTGGGACATACTATGTTCTCTCTCACATCTGCATAAACACAGACCCACGCGCGCGCAGTGGTAAAGAGCATCAACATGCTACAACAACATACATGTTATGTCACCCAAACGCATCCGCTCAAAACAACATATAATGTCATATAAACACGCTTAAACATAAATCATCAACCGTTAGACGCTCATATGTCACTGAGATGTGATGTTTCCTAAAGGCACTGAGGCGTTCTTCAGACTACATACATGTCATGTGTAGCCCCAGCTCAGTGAGGCAGCCGTGCAGGTGTGACTGTGTCAATGGAAGGTAGAACTAGACGTTAGCTCAACGGGGACTGAGAGACAGAGGTTGGGGGCCATGTCAGGTGGGCCTGTAAATAACCAGGATGAACGTGGCGTCGTTGTTGTTGTTTTTCTGTCTGTCTGTCCGTCTACTGTGTGGAGGGTACCCCCGCCAGCTGAGACTGACTGTACTTCATGATTATCATGGTGATTAACAGGCCGCTCCAGCTATGCCTGTAAAAACCACAAACCCTGACGCCTGCTATGACATCACTCTCTAGAACCCCTCTCCTCAATTCTTCTTCTCTCTCTCCCTTCTTCTCTCCTCTCCTCCCTTCTTCTCTCCTCTACTCCCTTATTCTCTCCCTCCCTTCGTCTCTTCTTCTCTCCTCTCCTCCCTTATTCTCTCCTCCCTTCGTCTCTTCCATTATTCTCTCCTCTCTCTCTCTCCCTTCTCTCCTCCTCCTACCTTATTCTCTCCTCTCCTCCCTTCTTCTTTCCTCTCATCTCCTCTTCTCTCCTCTCCTCCGTCTAGCCCCAACAGCACTACAGAATCCAGTCTCAGCCAACACCGTCCTTTCCTTTCTCCTCTGCATTCTCTCCTCCTCTCCCACGCTGCCCTGTTTCCATTCTGTCTGTATAAATACCATTCTGAGGAAGGAGAGAGACAGAGGGACACACTCGGG
>NW_027033995.1:0-7173 GCF_034236695.1 Oncorhynchus nerka | reverse complement strand
TGGTGTTGCATATATTTAGAGGGTGCTGCATACATTTAGAGAGGGTTTTGCATACATTCCGAGAGATTGTTGCATACATTTAGAGGGTGTTGCATATATTTAGAGGGTGTTGCATATATTTAGAGGGTGTTGCATATGTTTAGAGAAGAAGTTGCATACATTTAGATGTTGTTGCATACATTTAGAGGGTGTTGCATACATGTAGAGAGTTTTGGATATATTTAGAGGGTGTTGCATACATTTAGACAAAGTGTTGCGTATATTTAGAGAGAGTTGTGTACATTTGGAGGATGTTGCATACATTTAAAAACACATTTCGAGGGTGTTGCATACATTTAGAAAGGGTTTAGCATACATTTAGAGAGGGTGTTGCATACATTCTGAGAGATTGTTGCATACATTTAGTTAGGGTGTTTCATACATTCAGAGAGTGTGTTGCATACATTTAGTTAGGGTGTTGCATACATTTAGTTTGGGTGTTGCATACATTCAGAGAGTGTGTTGCATACATTTAGTTAGGGTGTTGCATACATTTAGAGGGGGTGTTGCATACATTTAGAGAGTGTGTTGCATACATTTAGTTAGGGTGTTGCATACATTTAGTTAGGGTGTTGCATACAATTTGTTAGGGTGTTGCATACATTTAGAGGGGGTGTTGCATACATTTAGTTTGGGTGTTGCATACATTCAGAGAGTGTGTTGCATACATTTAGTTAGGGTGTTGCATACATTTAGTTAGGGTGTTGCATACATTTAGTTTGGGTGTTGCATACATTCCGAGAGATTGTTGCATACATTTAGTTAGGGTGTTGCATACATTCAGAGAGTGTGTTGCATACATTTAGTTAGGGTGTTGCATACATTTAGTTAGGGTGTTGCATACATTCCAAGAGATTGTTGCATACATTTCGTTTGGGTGTTGCATACATTTAGTTTGGGTGTTGCATACATTTAGTTTGGGTGTTGCATACATTTAGTTTGGGTGTTGCATACATTCAGAGAGTGTGTTGCATACATTTAGTTAGGGTGTTGCAAACATTTAGTTAGGGTGTTGCATACATTTAGTTTGGGTGTTGCATACATTCCGAGAGATTGTTGCATACATTTAGTTTGGGTGTTGCATACATTTAGTTAGGGTGTTGCATACATTTAGAGGGGGTGTTGCATACATTTAGTTTGGGTGTTGCATACATTCAGAGAGTGTGTTGCATACATTTAGTTAGGGTGTTGCATACATTTAGTTTGGGTGTTGCATACATTCAGAGAGTGTGTTGCATACATTTAGTTAGGGTGTTGCAAACATTTAGTTAGGGTGTTGCATACATTTAGTTAGGGTGTTGCATACATTTAGAGGGGGTGTTGCATACATTTAGTTTGGGTGTTGCATACATTCAGAGAGTGTGTTGCATACATTTAGTTAGGGTGTTGCATACATTTAGTTTGGGTGTTGCATACATTCAGAGAGTGTGTTGCATACATTTAGTTAGGGTGTTGCATACATTTAGAGGGGGTGTTGCATACATTTAGTTAGGGTGTTGCATACATTTAGAGGGTGTTGCATATATTTAGAGGGTGTTGCATACATTTAGAGGGTGTTTCATACATTTAGAGGGTGTTGCATATATTTAGAGGGGGTTGCATACATTCAGAGAGTATGTTGCATACATTTAGTTAGGGTGTTGCATACATTTAGTTAGGGTGTTGCATACATTTAGAGGGTGTTGCGTACATTCAGAGAGGGTGTTGCGTACATTCAGAAAGGGTGTTGGATATATTTAGAGGGTGTTGCATACATTTAGAGGGTGTTGCATATATTTAGAGGGTGTTGCATACATTCAGAGAGTATGTTGCATACATTTAGTTAGGGTGTTGCATACATTTAGTTAGGGTGTTGCATACATTTAGAGGGTGTTGCGTACATTCAGAGAGGGTGTTGCGTACATTAAGAGAGGGTTTTGCATACATTTAGAGGTTGTTGCATACATTTAGAGAAAGTGTTGCGTATATTTAGAGAGAGAGTTGTGTACATTTGGAGGATGTTGCATACATTTAAAAACACATTTCGAGGGTGTTGCATACATTTGGAAAGGGTTTAGCATACATTTAGAGAGGGTGTTGCATACATTCCGAGAGATTGTTGCATACATTTAGAGGGTGTTGCATTTATTTAGAGGGTGTTGTATATATTTAGAGGGTGTTGTATATATTTAGAGGGTGTTGCATATATTTAGAGGGTGTTGCATACATTTAGAGCGTGTTGCATACATTTAGAGGGTGTTGCATACATTCAGAGAGTGTGTTGCATACATTTAGTTAGGGTGTTGCATACATTTAGTTTGGGTGTTGCATACATTCAGACAGTGTGTTGCATACATTTAGTTAGGGTGTTGCATACATTTAGAGGGGGTGTTGCATACATTTAGAGAGTGTGTTGCATACATTTAGTTAGGGTGTTGCATACATTTAGTTAGGGTGTTGCATACATTTAGGGGGGGTGTTGCATACATTTCGAGGGTGTTGCATACATTCAGAGAGTGTGTTGCATACATTTAGAGAGGGTGTTGCATACATTTAGTTAGGCTGTTGCATACATTTAGTTTGGGTGTTGCATACATTCAGAGAGTGTGTTGCATACATTTAGTTAGGGTGTTGCATACATTTAGTTTGGGTGTTGCATACATTCAGAGAGTGTGTTGCATACATTTAGTTAGGGTGTTGCATACATTTAGTTAGGGTGTTGCATACATTTAGTTAGGGTGTTGCATACATTTAGTTAGGGTGTTGCATACATTTAGTTTGGGTGTTGCATACCTTTAGTTAGGGTGTTGGATACATTTAGTTAGGGTGTTGCATACATTCCAAGAGATTGTTGCATACATTTAGTTTGGGTGTTGCATACATTTAGTTTGGGTGTTGCATACATTTAGTTTGGGTGTTGCATACATTTAGTTAGGGTGTTGCATACATTTAGTTTGGGTGTTGCATACATTCAGAGAGTGTGTTGCATACATTTAGTTAGGGTGTTGCAAACATTTAGTTAGGGTGTTGCATACATTTAGTTTGGGTGTTGCATACATTCCGAGAGATTGTTGCATACATTTAGTGTGGGTGTTGCATACATTTAGTTAGGGTGTTGCATACATTTAGAGGGGGTGTTGCATACATTTAGAGGGGGTGTTGCATACATTTAGTTTGGGTGTTGCATACATTTAGTTTGGGTGTTGCATACATTTAGTTAGGGTGTTGCATACATTCAGAGAGTGTGTTGCATATATTTAGTTAGGGTGTTGCATACATTCCGAGAGATTGTTGCATACATTTAGTTTGGGTGTTGCATACATTTAGTTAGGGTGTTGCATACATTCCGAGAGATTGTTGCATACATTTAGTTTGGGTGTTGCATACATTTAGTTTGGGTGTTGCATACATTTAGTTTGGGTGTTGCATACATTCCGAGAGATTGTTGCATACATTTAGTTTGGGTGTTGCATACATTCCGAGAGATTGTTGCATACATTTAGTTACTGTGTTGCATACATTCAGAGAGTGTGTTGCATACATTTAGTTAGGGTGTTGCATACATTTAGTTTGGGTGTTGCATATATTCCGAGAGATTGTTGCATACATTTATAGGGGGCTGCATACATTTATTCCTTTTTCTGAGACCTGACCTTTGAAGCCAAGACATATTAAACACTCCATCTCATTGTTAATTTACTTTGAATATAATTGATTAAAATCCACATTATGGGAGCCTGTAGACTTAAAGTGAATGACCTTGAGCCACGAGGAAAAAAGCTAAAGAAATGTGAATGTTTCAAAATGTTTTAATTAACCTAAAGGCCAAGGACATGACGATGGCGTACATACATTTTTAGTTTGATTGTTCCCCTCAGAAATCTCAATTTTGGGGGGATTCTTTCAGATGCACTAATATGCCAATAAAGCAGTAAATAAAGACATTTACAAGAGCACGTCATTTGTTTGTAAGATGTTATGATCAACTGTAAAAACAAAAAGATCATAATAAACATAATTGTTGATAACACTGTATAAATGTAGAGGGTGTTGCATATATTTAGAGGGTGTTGAATACATTTAGAGAGGAAGTTGCATATGTTTAGAGAGGAAGTTGCATACATTTATAGTGTGTTGCATACATTTAGAGAGGGTGTTGTATACATTTAGAGGGTGTTGAATATATTTAGAAAGGGTGTTGTATACAATTAGAGGTTGTTGCATATGTGTAGAGAGGGTGTTGCATACATGTAGTGAGGGTGTAGCATACATTTAGAGGGTGCGGAATACATTTAGAGGGTGTTGCATACATTTAGGGTGTTGCATATGTTTAGAGGGTGTTGCATACATTTAGAGGGTGTTGAATACATTTAGAGAGGGTTTGCATACATTTAGAGGATGTGGAATACATTTAGACGGTGTTGCAAACATTCAGAGAAGGTGTTGCACACATTTGGAGGGTGTTGCATACATTTAGAGGGTGTGGCATATATTTAGAGAGTGTTGCATACATTTGGAGGGTGTTGAATACATTTGGAGGGTGTTGCATACATTTGGAGGGTGTTGCATACATTTGGAGGGTGTTGCATAGATTTAGAGGGTGTTGCATTTATTTAAAAACACATTTTGAGGGTGTTGCATACATTTCGAAAGGGTTTAGCATACATTTAGAGGGTGTTGCATAAATTTAGAGAAAGTGTTGCGTATATTTAGAGAGAGTTGTGTACATTTGGAGGATGTTGCATACATTTAAAAACACATTTTGAGGGTGTTGCATACATTTAGAAAGGGTTTAGCATACATTTAGTTAGGATGTTGCATACATTTAGTTAGGATGTTGCATACATTTAGAGGGTGTTGCATACATTCTTAGAGGTTGTTGCATACATTTAGAGGGTGTTGCATACATTCTTAGAGGTTGTTGCATACATTTAGAGGGGGTTGCATACTTTCAGAGAGGGTGTTGCATACATTTAGTTAGGGTGTTGCGTACATTTAGTTAGGATGTTGCATACATTTAGAGGTTGTTGCGTACATTTATAGGGGGTTGCATACATTTATTCCTTTTTCTGAGACCTGACCTTTGAAGCCAAGACATATTAAACACTCCATCTCATTGTTAATTTACTTTGAATATAATTGATTAAAATCCACATTATGGGAGCCTGTAGACTTAAAGTGAATGACCTTGAGCCATGAGGAAAAAAGCTAAAGAAATGTGAATGTTTCAAAATGTTTTAATTAACCTAAAGGCCAAGGACATGACGATGGCGTACATACATTTTTAGTTTGATTGTTTTCCTCAGAAATCTCAATTTTTGGGGGATTCTTTCAGATGCACTAATATGCCAATAAAGCAGTAAATAAATACATTTACAAGAGCACATCATTTGTTTGTAAGATGTTATGATCAGCTGTAAAAACAAAAAGATCATAATAAACATAATTGTTGATAACACTGTATAAATGTAGAGGGTGTTGCATATATTTAGAGGGTGTTGAATACATTTAGAGAGGAAGTTGCATATGTTTAGAGAGGAAGTTGCATACATTTATAGTGTGTTGCATACATTTAGAAAGGGTGTTGAATACATTTAGAAAGGGTGTTGTATACAATTAGATGGTGTTGCATACGTGTAGAGAGGGTGTTGCATACATGTAGTGAGGGTGTAGCATACATTTAGAGGGTGCGGAATACATTCAGAGAGGGTTTGCATACATTTAGAGGGTGTTGAATACATTTAGAGGGTGTTGAATACATTTAGAGGGTGTTGCATACATGTAGAGAGGGTGTTGCATACATGTAGAGAGGGTGTTGCATACATTTAGAGGGTGTTGCATACATTTAGAGGGTGTTGCATACATTTAGAGGGTGTTGAATACATTTAGAGAGGGTTTGCATATATTTAGAGGGTGTTGCAAACATTCAGAGAAGGTGTTGCATACATTTGGTGGGGGTGTGGCAAACATTTAGAGGGTGTGGCAAACATTTAGAGGGTGTTGCATACATTCAGAGAGGGTGTTGCATACATTTGGTGGGAGTGTTGCATACATTTAGAGGGTGTTGCTTACATTTAGAGGATGTTGCATACATTTAGAGGGTGTTGCATACATTAAGAGGGTGTTGCATACATTTAGAGGGTGTTGCATACATTTAGAGGGTGTTGCATACATTAAGAGGCTTTTGCATACATTTAGAGGTTGCTGCATACATTTAGAGGTTGCTGCATACATTTAGAGGTTGCTGCATACATTTAGAGGGTGTTGCATACATTTAGAGGTTGTTGCATACATTTAGAGGGTGCTCCATCCAATTCTATGCAATGTCTAGAGAGGCATACGTTCAGAGAGGGTGTTGCATACATTATGGGAGAGTGTTGCATGCATTCAGAGGGTGATGCATACATTCAGAGAGGGTGTTTCACACATTTAGAAGGTGTTGCTTACATTCAGAGAGGGTGTTTCACACATTTAGAGGGTGTTGCATAAATTCAGAGAGGATGTTGCATACATTTAGAGATGGTGTTGCATACATTTAGAGGGTGTTGCATACATTTAGAGATGGTGTTGCATACATTTAGCGGGTGTTGCATGCATTTAGCGGGTGCTCCATCCAATTCTATGCAATGTCTAGTTTTTTCAACCTCTTAAGGATCCACACCCTTTTTTGTTTTGTTTTTTTTGTGCCTAAAATGACATACCCAGATCAAACTGCCTGATGCAAGGATATGTATATTATTGTTACCATTTGAAAGGAAATACTTTGAAGTTTGTGTAAATGTGATAGGAATGTAGGATAATATAACACAATAGATCTGGTAAAAGATAATACCATCATCTTTGAAATGCAAGAGAAAGGCCATAATGTATTCGATTTTGGCCACTAGATGGCAGCCGTCTATGTGCAAAGTTTCAGACCGATCCAATGAACCATTGTATTTCTGTTAAAAATGTTGTATCAAGACTGCCCAAATGTGACTCATTTGTTTATTAATAACTTTTCATGTTCAAAACTGTGCACTCTCCTCAAACAATAACATGGTATTATTTCACTGTAATAGCTACTGTACATTGGACAGTGCAGTTAGATTAACAATAATTGTTCTGCCAATATCAGACATGTCTATGTCCTGGGAAATGTTCTTGTTACTTACA
>NW_027033994.1:0-7169 GCF_034236695.1 Oncorhynchus nerka | reverse complement strand
TTCTCTGGCAGTGTCACTCCACCTCGTAGTGGCGATGCCGCTCCTCCGTTCTCCTCTCCGACGCCATCCCCTGCCTTCCCACGATTGGCTGGAGATTTGGCTGTGGGCGGGGCACTGCTGGCACCTACTGACCCGCTGCTAAGACAAAACACACACACACACACACAGCCTTGAAATAGCCTTTTATCTCTGGCCGCTGTAAGCTCAATCAAGGGCCCAGATGTAAACAGATGTCTGTCTCTTTAGTCAATGTTTATCCCAAAATTTCAGCCTATTCCCAAATTAGGGGGGCATACCTTTAATCAGAGCCCTATGGGTCCTAAATGAGTACACTACTTTTAACCAGAGCCCTATGGGTCCTGTATAGTGCACTACATTTAATCAGATTCCTATGGGTCCTGTATATACATTACATTTAACCAGAAACCCTATGGGTCCTGTATAGTGCACTACATTTAACCAGAGCCCTATGGGTCCTATATAGTGCACTACATTTAACCAGATCCCTATGGGTCCTATATAGTGCACTACATTTAACCAGAGCCCTATGGGTCCTGTATAGTGCACTACATTTAATCAGAGCCCTATGGGTCCTGTATGTGCACTACATTTAGCAGATCCTATGGGTCCTATATAGTGCACTACATTTAATCAGAGCCCTATGGGTCCTGTATAGTGCACTACATTTAACCAGAGCCCTATGGGTCCTGTATAGTGCACTACATTTAACCAGAGCCCTATGGGTCCTATATAGTGCACTACATTTAATCAGAGCCCTATGGGTCCTATATAGTGCACTACTTTTAATCAGAGTCCTATGGGTCCTGTAGTGCACTACATTTAACCAGATCCCTATGGGTCCTGTATAGTGCACTACTTTTAATCAGAGCCCTATGGGTCCTGTATAGTGCACTACTTTTAATCAGAGTCCTATGGGTCCTGTAGTGCACTACATTTAACCAGATCCCTATGGGTCCTGTATAGTGCACTACATTTAACCAGATCCCTATGGGTCCTGTATAGTGCACTACTTTTAATCAGAGCCCTATGGGTCCTGTATAGTGCACTACTTTTAATCAGAGTCCTATGGGTCCTGTAGTGCACTACATTTAACCAGAGCCCTATGGGTCCTGTATAGTGCACTACTTTTACCCAGATCCCTATGGGTCCTATATAGTGCACTACATTTAACCAGAGCCCTATGGGTCCTATATAGTGCACTACTTTTACCCAGATCCCTATGGGTCCTGTATAGTGCACTACATTTAATCAGAGTCCTATGGGTCCTATATAGTGCACTACTTTTAATCAGAGTCCTATGGGTCCTATATAGTGCACTACTTTTAATCAGAGCCCTATGGGTCCTATATAGTGCACTACTTTTACCCAGAGCCCTATGGGTCCTATATAGTGCACTACTTTTACCCAGATCCCTATAGGTCCTGGTGAAAAGTAGTTCACTATATAGGGAACAGGCTGACATTTGTGACGTAGGCTCAGTCTTTATCCTAAGGATTAGATCCCTTCCCATGTCTCAACTCTGCTCTTGGTCTGAATATCACATCCTCAGTGTCCTGTTCACGACGATGGGAGAAGAGGAGGAACCTGAACCTGTCTAATAAACTATGTTTATGTCCGGTCTCTGTTTCAGATTCTTTTTGCTGCTCGCCTACCGAGCATGATTTCGGCGTCGTGAGTTCCTTTAAGATTTTCTTCAAAGACAGAATTTGAGACATTGTCAGGGAGACGGGCAGGGACTCTGTGGTCCTGACTTTAGGAGGAATCTTGCCAACGGTAGTCCAGATAGGATAGCCTAGTGGTTAGAGTGTAGAGGTGGCAGGTAGCCTAGTGGTTAGAGTGTAGAGGTGGCAGGGTAGCCTAGTGGTTAGAGTGTAGAGGCGGCAGGGTAGCCTAGTGGTTAGAGTGTAGAGGTGGCAGGTAGCCTAGTGGTTAGAGTGTAGAGGCGGCAGGGTAGCCTAGTGGTTAGAGCGTTGGACTAGTAACCGAAAGGTTGCAAGATTGAATCCCCGAGCTGACAAGGTAAAGATCTGTCGTTCTGCCCCTGAACAAGGCAGTTAACCCACTGTTCCTAGGCCGTCATTGAAAATAAGAATTTGTTCTTAATGGACTTGCCTAGTTAAATAAAAGAATAAATACAAATATGACCAATGCCTGGATTAGGACCTCCTTCCTGTGTGTGGAAAAGTCATACTCTATGGGATGTCCTGCTTCCTGTGTGTGGAAAAGTCATACTCTATGGATGTTCTGCTTCCTGTGTGAGGAAAAGTCATACTCTATGGATGTCCTGCTTCCTGTGTGAGGAAAAGTCATACTCTATGGGATGTCCTGCTTCCTGTGTGAGGAAAAGTCATACTCTATGGATGTCCTGCTTCCTGTGTGTGGAAAAGTCATACTCTATGGATGTTCTGCTTCCTGTGTGTGGAAAAGTCATACTCTATGGATGTTCTGCTTCCTGTGTGAGGAAAAGTCATACTCTATGGATGTTCTGCTTCTGTGTGTGGAAAAGTCATACTCTATGGATGTTCTGCTTCCTGTGTGTGGAAAAGTCATACTCTATGGATGTTCTGCTTCCTGTGTGAGGAAAAGTCATACTCTATGGATGTTCTGCTTCCTGTGTGTGGAAAAGTCATACTCTATGGATGTTCTGCTTCCTGTGTGAGGTATGGTTGTTGTTTGCACAGAACGACAGGGTGTTGTCCAGGGTCACGCCAAGTTTCTTTGCACACTGGGGAGGGGGACACCGTGTAGTTGTCAGCCGAGATTGAGTGGTCTTGGACTGGGCAAGCCTTCCCTGGGTGGAAGAGCAGCTCCTTTTGTTGAGGTTGAGGTGGTGGGCCAACATCAAGCTGAGATATCTGACAGGCACACAGAGATGCATAGGAGACCATGGGAGGATATGACGGAGCTGAGTGACTTGGTCTATAAGAGTAGAGGAGAGGTCCATCCTCATAGCAGTGATAGGAGAGACCATGAGAGGATATGACGGAGCTGAGTGACTTGGTGTAGAGAGAGAAGAGGGAGAGGTCCATCCTCATAGCAGTGATAGGAGAGACCATGTGAGGATATGGCGGAGCTGACTGACTTGGTGTAGAGAGAGGAGAGGAGAGACCATGTGAAGATATGACAAGTGACTTGGTCTATAGAGAGAAGGAGAGCGGGACGCCAGCAGTGATAGGAGAGGTACAGATACTATCACGCCACCAGGAGTGACAGTACGTGGTACAGATACTATCACGCCACCAGGAGTGTGCTGAGTCTGAGACACCCAGCCCTGAGAGGGTGGAGAGGAGGATCTGATAGAGCCTGAGACACCCAGCCCTAAGAGGGTGGAGAGGAGGATCTGATAGAGCCTCAGACACCCAGCCCTGAGAGGGTGGAGAGGATGATCTGTAGAGCCTGAGACACCCAGCCCTGAGAGGGTGGAGAGGGAGGATCTGATAGAGCCTGAGACACCCAGCCCTGAGAGGGTGGAGAGGAGGATCTGATAGAGTCTGAGACACCCAGCCCTGAGAGGGTGGAGAGGAGGATCTGATGGTTCACGAAGTGTTGAAGGCAGCAGATAGATCTAGGAGGATGAGAACAGAGGAGAGAGAGTCCGATTTGGCAGAACGGAGATCCTCTCTGACACAGAGAAAAAGCAGTCTTGGTTGAGTGACTCGTCCTTGAAGACTGACTTGTTAGGAGTCAAGAAGATCATTCTGAGACAGATCGTGAGAAAGTTTGTCAGAGAGAGCACGCCGAAGTGTTTGGAAATCAAAGAAAGGTTGTTTTTGATGTCAGCGGGCTCGGGTTTCTTGAGGAAGGGAGCGACCCTGGCCAACTTGAAGTCAGAGGGGACTCAGCCAGGGGTCAGGGATGAGTTGATAAGGGAAGTGAAGAATGGGAGAGGGTCTGGAGAAGGGGAGGAGGGGATGGGGTCGAGCCGGGCAGGATTGTTGGGCGGCCCGACCTCACTATTTGCTGGATGTATTCTGGAGAGAGGCGTAGGGTAGTTCTGTGTGAGTGGGACCAGTGGGTTCAGTAGGCTGAGTGAATGAGGAGATTTAGATGAAACGTCTTTAGCAGTAGATACAGAGGAAGAGGAGGGAGGGAGGAGGGAGAGCGGAGGAAGGAGGGAGCGAGGGAGGCGAGCGAGGAGAAGGAGAGAGGAGGGAGGAGGAGGGAGGGAGTGAGGGAAGGAGGAGGGAGGAGGAAGAGAAGGAGGAAGGGAGTGGAAGGTGGAGCTGCTGGGAGGAAAGGGGACAGTGAGAGTCAAGGAGTCAAAGAGGAGGAGAGGTTGGGTCAAAGAGGCAGAATCGGGAGACAGGAGGGAGATGAATTTAACAGAAGGAAGAGATGATAGGACAGAAGGAGGAGGAGAGAGTGAGGAGAGAGAGAGAGAGACAGACAGACAGACAGACAGACATAGCGAGAGACAGACCGAGAGAGAGAGAGAGAGAGAGACAGAAAGAGACAGAGACAGAGAGGCGAGAGAGAGACAGAGCAGAGAGAGACAGAGAGACAGAGAGAGAGACAGAGACAGAGAGAGAGAGACAGAGAGAGAGAGACAGACAGAGAGAGAGAGAGAGAGAGAGAGAGAGAGAGAGAGAGAGAGAGACAGAGAGGAGACAGAGACAGACAGAGAGACAGAGACAGAGAGAAGGGCTGAGGAAGACAGAGAGAGAGAGCTGACAGAGACAGAGACAGAGACAGAGAGAGAGAGAGAGAGAGAGAGAGCAGAGACAGAGACAGAGAGACAGACAGACAGAGAGAGAGAGACAGAGATACAGAGAGAGAGACAGAGAGGAGACAGAGACAGAGAGAGAGAGCGACAGAGACAGAGACACAGACAGAGACAGAGACAGAGGCAGAGACAGAGAGACAGAGAGAGAGAGAGAGAGAGAGAGAGAGAGAGAGAGAGAGAGAGACAGAGACAGAGATACAGAGAGAGCAGAGAGAGACAGAGAGACAGAAAGGAGCAGAGAGAGAGAGCAGCCACAAAACGACGGAAAGTGTGCGTAGACTTGAAAACATGCCAAACAACAAGTGTGCGGTTAAAATTGGCAAAAAACACACACATTTCTTCACACAGGGTCGTGGGGTTGAGAGCAGGGATGCAGCTTAAGCCCCACCCTCTTCCAACATATATATCAGCGAAGTGGCACGGGCACCAGAAGAGTCTGCAGCACCCGGCCTCCCACTGCTAGAATCCGAAGTCAAATGTCTGTTGTTTGCTGATGATCTGGTGCTTCTGTCACCAACCAAGGAGGGCCTACAGCAGCATTCCTAGATCTTATGCACAGATTCTGTCAGACCTGGGCCCTGACAGTAAATCTCAGTAAGACCAAAATAATGGTGTCCCAAAAAGGTCCAGTCACCAGGACCACAAATACAAATTCCATCTAGACACTGTTGCCCTAGAGCACACAAAAACTATACATACCTTGGCCTAAACATCAGCGCCACAGGTAACTTCCACAAAGCTGTGAACGATCTGAGAGACAAGGCAAGAAGGGCATTCTATGCCATCAAAAGAAACATAAATTTCAACATACCAATTAGGATTTGGCTAAAAATACTTGAATCAGTCATAGAGCCCATTGCCCTTTATGGTTGTGAGGTCTGGGGTCCGCTCACCAACCAAGACTTCACAAAATGGGACAAACACCAAATTGAGACTCTGCACGCAGAATTCTGCAAAAATATCCTCCGTGTACAACGTAAAACACCAAATAATGCATGCAGAGCAGAATTAGGCCGATACCCACTAATTATCAAAATCCAGAAAAGAGCCGTTAAATTCTACAACCACCTAAAAGGAAGCGATTCACAAACCTTCCATAACAAAGCCATCACCTACAGAGAGATGAACCTGGAGAAGAGTCCCCTAAGCAAGCTGGTCCTGGGGCTCTGTTCACAAACACAAACACACCCTACAGAGCCCCAGGACAACAGCACAATTAGACCCAACCAAATCATGAGAAAACAAAAGATAATTACTTAACACATTGGAAAGAATTAACAAAAAACAGAGCAAACTAGAATGCTATTTGGCCCTACACAGAGAGTACACAGCGGCAGAATACCTGACCACTGTGACTGACCCAAAATTAAGGAAAGCTTTGACTATGTACAGACTCAGTGAGCATAGCCTTGCTATTGAGAAAGGCCGCCGTAGGCAGACATGGCTCTCAAGAGAAGACAGGCTATGTGCTCACTGCCCACAAAATGAGGTGGAAACTGAGCTGCACTTCCTAACCTCCTGCCCAATGTATGACCATATTAGAGAGACATATTTCCCCAGATTACACAGATCCACAAAGAATTCGAAAACAAATCCAATTTTGAAAAACTCCCATATCTTTTGGGTGAAATTCCACAGTGTGCCATCACAGCAGCAATATTTGTGACCTGTTGCCACGAGAAAAGGGCAACCAGTGAAGAACAAACACCATTGTAAATACAACCCATATTTATGCTTATTCATTTTATCTTGTGTCCTTTAACTATTTGTACATTGTATATATATATATAATATGACATTTGTAATGTCTTTACTGTTTTGAAACTTCTGTATGTGTAATGTTTACTGTTAATTTTTGTTGTTTTTCACTTTATATATTCACTTTGTATGTTGTCTACCTCACTTGCTTTGGCAATGTTAACACATGTTTCCCATGCCAATAAAGCCCTTGAATTGAATTGAATTGAGAGAGAGAGAGAGACAGAGACAGAGACAGAGACAGAGAGAGACAGAGAGAGAGAGAGAGAGACATAGACAGAGAGAGAGAGAGAGAGAGAGAGAGGGACAGAGAGACAGAGAGAGACAGAGACAGAGAGAGACAGAGACAGAGAGAGAGAGAGAGACAGAGAGACAGAGAGACAGAGAGAGAGAGACAGAGAGAGACAGAGAGAGAGACAGAGAGAGAGAGAGAGAGAGAGAGAGAGAGAGAGAGAGACAGACAGAGAGAGAGACAGAGAGACAGAGAGAGAGAGAGAGAGGGTCTGCTATACAAACTGATGGAAAGTGGTGTTGGGGTAAAACATACGACATTATAAAATCCATGTACACAAACAACAAGTGTGCGGTTAAAATTGGCAAAAACACACACATTTCTTCACACAGGGTCGTGGGGTTAGACAGGGATGCCCCACCCTCTTCAACATAT
>NW_027033993.1:5000-7168 GCF_034236695.1 Oncorhynchus nerka | reverse complement strand
TTATATGGTATATTATGTTATATTATGTTATATTATAAAGACGTTATATGGTATATTATGTTATGTTATGTTATATTATGTTATGTTATATTATGTTATATTATGTTATGTTATATTATGTTATATTATGTTATATGGTATATTATGTTATATGTTATATTATGTTATATTATATTATGTTATATTATAAAGATGTTATATGGTATATTATGTTATATTATATTATGTTATATTATATTATGTTATATTATGTTATATTATGTTATATTATATTATGTTATATTATGTTATATTATGTTATATTATATTATGTTATATTATATTATGTTATGTTATATTATGTTATATTATATTATGTTATATTATATTATGTTATGTTATATTATGTTATATTATGTTATGTTATATTATGTTATATTATGTTATGTTATATTATGTTATATTATATTATATTATGTTATGTTATATTATGTTATATTATGTTATGTTATATTATGTTATATTATATTATGTTATATTATGTTATATTATGTTATATTATATTATGTTATATTATATTATGTTATGTTATATTATATTATGTTATGTTATATTATGTTATATTATGTTATGTTATATTATGTTATATTATGTTATGTTATATTATGTTATATTATGTTATGTTATGTTATATTATGTTATATTATATTATGTTATATTATAAAGATGTTATATGTTATATTATGTTATGTTATATTATGTTATATTATGTTATATTATAAAGACGTTATATGGTATATTATGTTATATTATGTTATGTTATGTTATATTATATTATGTTATGTTATATTATGTTATATTATGTTATGTTATATTATGTTATATTATATTATGTTATATTATGTTATATTATGTTATATTATATTATGTTATATTATGTTATGTTATATTATATTATGTTATGTTATATTATGTTATATTATGTTATGTTATATTATGTTATATTATATTATGTTATATTATAAAGACGTTATATGGTATATTATGTTATATTATATTATGTTATGTTATATTATATTATGTTATGTTATATTATGTTATATTATGTTATGTTATATTATGTTATATTATATTATGTTATATTATGTTATATTATGTTATATTATGTTATATTATATTATGTTATGTTATATTATGTTATGTTATATTATGTTATATTATGTTATGTTATATTATGTTATATTATGTTATGTTATGTTATATTATATTATGTTATGTTATGTTATATTATGTTATATTATATTATGTTATATTATAAAGATGTTATATGTTATATTATGTTATGTTATATTATGTTATATTATGTTATATTATAAAGACGTTATATGGTATATTATGTTATGTTATATTATGTTATATTATAAAGACGTTATATGGTATATTATGTTATATTATGTTATGTTATATTATGTTATATTATATTATGTTATATTATATTATGTTATATTATGTTATATTATATTATGTTATATTATGTTATATTATATTATGTTATATTATAAAGACGTTATATGGTATATTATGTTATATTATGTTATATGGTATATTATGTTATATGGTATATTATGTTATGTTATATTATGTTATATTATGTTATATTATATTATGTTATGTTATATTATGTTATATTATATTATGTTATGTTATATTATGTTATATTATGTTATATGGTATATTATGTTATATGTTATATTATGTTATGTTATATTATGTTATATTATGTTATATTATAAAGATGTTATATGGTATATTATGTTATATTATATTATGTTATATTATATTATGTTATGTTATATTATGTTATGTTATATTATGTTATATTATGTTATATTATATTATGTTATGTTATATTATGTTATATTATGTTATATTATATTATGTTATATTATGTTACGTTATATTATATTATGTTATGTTATGTTATATTATGTTATGTTATATTATGTTATATTATGTTATGTTATATTATGTTATATTATATTATGTTATGTTATATTATGTTATATTATATTATGTTATGTTATGTTATATTATGTTATATTATAAAGATGTTATATGTTATATTATGTTATGTTATATTATGTTATATTATGTTATATTATAAAGACGTTATATGTTATATTATGTTA
>NW_027033992.1:0-7167 GCF_034236695.1 Oncorhynchus nerka | reverse complement strand
CTACATAGCTAGCTACACAGCCGTCTTTGTATCAAAGATAATTGTGTAGTCTAGAGCGACTTCCTAGGTTAGTTAGCCAGCTATTGTCGTTCTTTTAACGCAGCGTAACGTAATCAACACTGCTAGCTAGCCAGCTGGCCCCGAATAGCAGCACAGTAGAAACTATTACACTCAACGGAGACGACTTGATTAGTGTAGTGTCAACAACGCAACCAATGCCAACTAGCCTACTTAGTCAACAACGCAGCCTCTGCCAGCTAGCCTACTTCAGCAGTACTGTATCATTTTAATCATTTTAGTCAATAAGATTCTTGCTACGTAAGCTTAACTCTCTGAACACTCGTGACGTGTAGTCCACTTGTCATTCCAATCTCCTTTGCATTAGCGTAGCCTCTTGTGTAGCCTGTCAACTATGTGTCTGTCTATCCCTGTTCTCTCCTCTCTGCACAGACCATACAAACGCTCCACACCGCGTGGCGCGGCCACCTAATCTGGTGGTCCCAGCGCGCACGACCCACGTGGAGTTCCAGGTCTCCGGTAGCCTCTGGAACTGCCGATCTGCGGCCAACAAGGCAGAGTTCATCTCCGCCTATGTCTCCCTCCAGTCCCTCGACTTCTTGGCACTGACGAAACATGGATCACCACAGACAACACTGCTACTCCTACTGCTCTCTCTTCGTCTGCCCACGTGTTCTCGCACACCCGAGAGCTTCTGGTCAGCGGGGTGGTGGCACCGGGATCCTCATCTCTCCCAAGTGGTCATTCTCTCTTTCTCCCCTTACCCATCTGTCTATCGCCTCCTTTGAATTCCATGCTGTCACAGTTACCAGCCCTTTCAAGCTTAACATCCTTATCATTTATCGCCCTCCAGGTTCCCTCGGAGAGTTCATCAATGAGCTTGATGCCTTGATAAGCTCCTTTCCTGAGGACGGCTCACCTCTCACAGTTCTGGGCGACTTTAACCTCCCCACGCCTACCTTTGACTCATTCCTCTCTGCCTCCTTCTTTCCACTCCTCTCCTCTTTTGACCTCACCCTCTCACCTTCCCCCTACTCACAAGGCAGGAAATACGCTCGACCTCATCTTTACTAGATGCTGTTCTTCCACTAACCTCGTTGCAACTCCCCTCCAAGTCTCCGACCACTACCTTGTATCCTTTTCCCTCTCGCTCTCATCCAACACTTCCCACACTGCCCCTACTCGGATGGTATCGCGCCGTCCCAACCTTCGCTCTCTCTCCCCGCTACTCTCTCCTCTTCCATCCTATCATCTCTTCCCTCTGCTCAAACCTTCTCCAACCTATCTCCTGATTCTGCCTCCTCAACCCTCCTCTCCTCCCTTTCTGCATCCTTTGACTCTCTATGTCCCCTATCCTCCAGGCCGGCTCGGTCCTCCCCTCCCGCTCCGTGGCTCGACGACTCATTGCGAGCTCACAGAACAGGGCTCCGGGCAGCCGAGCGGAAATGGAGGAAAACTTCGCCTCCCTGCGGACCTGACATCCTTTCACTCCCTCCTCTCTACATTTTCCTCTTCTCTCTCTGCTGCTAAAGCCACTTTCTACCACTCTAAATTCCAAGCATCTGCCTCTAACCCTAGGAAGCTCTTTGCAACCTTCTCCTCCCTCCTGAATCCTCCTCCCCCTCCCCCCTCCTCCCTCTCTGCAGATGACTTCGTCAACCATTTTGAAAAGAAGGTCGACGACATCCGATCCTCGTTTGCTAAGTCAAACGACACCGCTGGTTCTGCTCACACTGCCCTACCCTGTGCTCTGACCTCTTTCTCCCCTCTCTCTCCAGATGAAATCTCGCGTCTTGTGACGGCCGGCCGCCCCTACAACCTGCCCGCTTGACCCTATCCCCTCCTCTCTTCTCCAGACCATTTCCGGAGACCTCCTCCCTTACCTCACCTCGCTCATCAACTCATCCCTGACCGCTGGCTCACGTCCCTTCCGTCTTCAAGAGAGCGAGAGTTGCACCCCTTCTGAAAAAACCTACACTCGATCCCTCCGATGTCAACAACTACAGACCAGTATCCCTTCTTTCTTTTCTCTCCAAAACTCTTGAACGTGCCGTCCTTGGCCCAGCTCTCCCGCTATCTCTCTCAGAATGACCTTCTTGATCCAAATCAGTCAGGTTTCAAGACTAGTCATTCAACTGAGACTGCTCTTCTCTGTATCACGGAGGCGCTCCGCACTGCTAAAGCTAACTCTCTCTCCTCTGCTCTCATCCTTCTAGACCTATCGGCTGCCTTCGATACTGTGAACCATCAGATCCTCCTCTCCACCCTCTCCGAGTTGGGCATCTCCGGCGCGGCCCACGCTTGGATTGCGTCCTACCTGACAGGTCGCTCCTACCAGGTGGCGTGGCGAGAATCCGTCTCCACACCACGTGCTCTCACCACTGGTGTCCCCCAGGGCTCTGTTCTAGGCCCTCTCCTATTCTCGCTATACACCAAGTCACTTGGCTCTGTCATAACCTCACATGGTCTCTCCTATCATTGCTATGCAGACGACACACAATTAATCTTCTCCTTTCCCCCTTCTGATGACCAGGTGGCGAATCGCATCTCTGCATGTCTGGCAGACATATCCGTGTGGATGACGGATCACCACCTCAAGCTGAACCTCGGCAAGACGGAACTGCTCTTCCTCCCGGGGAAGGACTGCCCGTTCCATGATCTCGCCATCACGGTTGACAACTCCATTGTGTCCTCCTCCCAGAGCGCTAAGAACCTTGGCGTGATCCTGGACAACACCCTGTCGTTCTCAACTAACATCAGGCGGTGGCCCGTTCCTGTAGGTTCATGCTCTACAACATCCATGAAAGTCGACCCTGCCTCACACAGGAAGCGGCGCAGGTCCTAATCCAGGCACTTGTCATCTCCCGTCTGGATTACTGCAACTCGCTGTTGGCTGGGCTCCCTGCCTGTGCCATTAAACCCCTACAACTCATCCAGAACGCCGCAGCCCGTCTGGTGTTCAACCTTCCCAAGTTCTCTCACGTCACCCCGCTCCTCCGCTCCCTCCACTGGCTTCCAGTTGAAGCTCGCATCCGCTACAAGACCATGGTGCTTGCCTACGGAGCTGTGAGGGAGCGGCACCTCAGTACCTCCAGGCTCTGATCAGGCCCTACACCCAAACAAGGGCACTGCGTTCATCCACCTCTGGCCTGCTCGCCTCCCTACCACTGAGGAAGTACAGTTCCCGCTCAGCCCAGTCAAAACTGTTCGCTGCTCTGGCCCCCAATGGTGGAACAAACTCCCTCACGACGCCAGGACAGCGGAGTCAATCACCACCTTCCGGAGACACCTGAAACCCCACCTCTTTAAGGAATACCTAGGATAGGATAAAGTAATCCCTCTCACCCCCTCCCCTGAAAAGATTTAGATGCACTACTGTTCCACTGGAGGTCATAAGGTGAATGCACCAATTTGTAAGTCGCTCTGGATAAGAGCGTCTGCTAAATGACTTAAATGTAAATGTTAAATGTAATTGCTAAAATATACTTAAGTATTAATAGAAATTATAAATAATTTAAAATTCCTCCACATAAATTAAGCAGACGGCAACATTGTGTTGTTTTTATGATGGAACACTCACACGAACATTATCACTCTGAGATCTGTTTCACCTGTCCTTGTGCTTGTCTCCACCCCTCTCCAGGTGTCACCCATCTTCCCCATTATCTCCTGGGTATTTATTTTCTATGCTCTCTGTTTGTTTGTTGCAATTCGTCTTGTTTGTCAAGTCAACCAGCGTTTTGTCTCTGCTCCTGCTTTTCCCATCCTCTGATTTTGACCCTTGCCTGTCAAGACTCCCTGAGCCAGCCTGCCCCTGACCACTCTGCCAGCCTTGACCTGTGCGTTTGCATGCCCCTGTTGCTGTAATAAGCATTGTTACTTCAACACATTCTGCATTGGGTCTTACCTGAAAACGTGAAAGTACGAACTGGCCATGACTGACCCTGCAGACTTGAACCAGGTCCATGCTTCCATCTCCTCCCAAGAGCCTCCGTGTGATGTGAGCAACAACAGGTAAACAGGAGGAGAGACAGACAACAGACAACAACAGGTAAACAGGAGGAGAACAGACAACAACAGGTAAACAGGAGGAGAACAGACAACAGACAACAACAGGTAAACAGGTGGAGAACAGACAACAGCAGGTAAACAGGAGGAGAACAGACAACAGACAACAACAGGTAAACAGGAGGAGAACAGACAACAACAGGTAAACAGGAGGAGAACAGACAACAGACAACAACAGGTAAACAGGAGGAGAACAGACAACAACAGGTAAACAGGAGGAGAACAGACAACAGACAACAACAGGTAAACAGGTGGAGAACAGACAACAGCAGGTAAACAGGAGGAGAACAGACAACAGACAACAGCAGGTAAACAGGAGGAGAACAGACAACAGACAACAACAGGTAAACAAGGAGAACAGACAACAACAGGTAAACAGGAGGAGAACAGACAACAGACAACAACAGGTAAACAGAGTGGAGAACAGACAACAGACAACAACAGGTAAACAGGAGGAGAACAGACAACAGACAACAACAGGTAAACAGGTGGAGAACAGACAACAACAGGTAAACAGGAGGAGAACAGACAACAGACAACAACAGGTAAACAGGAGGAGAACAGACAACAACAGGTAAACAGGAGGAGAACAGACAACAGACAACAACAGGTAAACAGGAGGAGAACAGACAACAACAGGTAAACAGGAGGAGAACAGACAACAGACAACAACAGGTAAACAGGAGGAGAACAGACAACAGACAACAACAGGTAAACAGGAGGAGAACAGACAACAGACAACAACAGGTAAACAGGAGGAGAACAGACAACAACAGGTAAACAGGAGGAGAACAGACAACAGACAACAACAGGTAAACAGGTGGAGAACAGACAACAGACAACAACAGGTAAACAGGAGGAGAACAGACAACAACAGGTAAACAAGAGGAGAACAGACAACAGACAACAACAGGTAAACAGGAGGAGAACAGACAACAACAGGTAAACAGGAGGAGCAGACAGACAACAACAGGTAAACAGGAGGAGAACAGACAACAGACAACAACAGGTAAACAGGAGGAGAACAGACAACAACAGGTAAACAGGAGGAGAACAGACAACAGACAACAACAGGTAAACAGGAGGAGAACAGACAACAACAGGTAAACAGGAGGAGAACAGACAACAGACAACAACAGGTAAACAGGAGGAGAACAGACAACAGACAACAACAGGTAAACAGGAGGAGAACAGACAACAACAGGTAAACAGGAGGAGAACAGACAACAGACAACAACAGGTAAACAGGTGGAGAACAGACAACAGACAACAACAGGTAAACAGGAGGAGAACAGACAACAACAGGTAAACAAGAGGAGAACAGACAACAGACAACAACAGGTAAACAGGTGGAGAACAGACAACAGACAACAACAGGTAAACAGGAGGAGAACAGACAACAACAGGTAAACAGGTGGAGAACAGACAACAACAGGTAAACAGGAGGAGAACAGACAACAACAGGTAAACAGGAGGAGAACAGACAACAGACAACAACAGGTAAACAGGAGGAGAACAGACAACAGACAACAACAGGTAAACAGGTGGAGAACAGACAACAGCAGGTAAACAGGTGGAGAACAGACAACAGACAACAGCAGGTAAACAGGAGGAGAACAGACAACAGACAACAACAGGTAAACAGGAGAACAGACAACAACAGGTAAACAGGAGGAGAACAGACAACAGACAACAACAGGTAAACAGGTGGAGAACAGACAACAGACAACAACAGGTAAACAGGAGGAGAACAGACAACAGACAACAACAGGTAAACAGGTGGAGAACAGACAACAACAGGTAAACAGGAGGAGAACAGACAACAGACAACAACAGGTAAACAGGAGGAGAACAGACAACAACAGGTAAACAGGAGGAGAACAGACAACAGACAACAACAGGTAAACAGGAGGAGAACAGACAACAACAGGTAAACAGGAGGAGAACAGACAACAGACAACAACAGGTAAACAGGAGGAGAACAGACAACAGACAACAACAGGTAAACAGGAGGAGAACAGACAACAACAGGTAAACAGGAGGAGAACAGACAACAGACAACAACAGGTAAACAGGAGGAGAACAGACAACAGACAACAACAGGTAAACAGGAGGAGAACAGACAACAACAGGTAAACAGGAGGAGAACAGACAACAGACAACAACAGGTAAACAGGAGGAGAACAGACAACAGACAACAACAGGTAAACAGGAGGAGAACAACAGACAACAACAGGTAAACAGGTGGAGAACAGACAACAACAGGGTAAAGCAGGAGGAGAACAGACAACAACAGGTAAACAGGAGGAGAACAGACAACAGACAACAACAGGTAAACAGGAGGAGAACAACAGACAACAACAGGTAAACAGGAGGAGAACAGACAACAGACAACAACAGGTAAACAGGAGGAAGAACAGACAACAACAGGTAAACAGGAGGAGAACAGACAACAACAGGTAAACAGGAGGAGAACAGACAACAGACAACAACAGGTAAACAGGAGGAGAACAGACAACAACAGGTAAACAGGAGGAGAACAGACAACAGACAACAACAGGTAACCAGGAGGAGAACAGACAACAGACAACAACAGGTAAACAGGAGGAGAACAGACAACAGACAACAACAGGTAAACAGGAGGAGAACAGACAACAGACAACAACAGGTAAACAGGAGGAGAACAGACAACAACAGGTAAACAAGGAGGAGAACAAACAGACAACAACAGGTAAACAGGAGGAGAACAGACAGCAGACAACAACAGGTAAACAGGAGGAGAACAGACAAACAACAGGTAAACAGGAGGGAGAACAGACAACAGACAACAACAGGTAAACAGGAGGAGAACGAAGACAACAACAGGTAAACAGGAGGAGAACAGACAACAACAGGTAAACAGGGAGGAGAACAGACAACAGACAACAACAGGTAAACAGGAGGAGAACGAGACAACAACAGGTAAACAGGAGGAGAACAGACAACAGACAACAACAGGTAAACAGGAGGAGAACAGACAACAGCAGGTAAACAGGAGGAGAACAGACAACAAGGAACAGAGCAAACAGGTAAACAGGAGAG
>NW_027033991.1:0-7167 GCF_034236695.1 Oncorhynchus nerka | reverse complement strand
GCTACCTAAGTATGATTCTCAATCAGAGACAACTAATGACACCTGCCTCTGATTGAGAACCATACTAGGCCGAAACTATAGAAATACCCCAAAACATAGAAAAACAAACATAGACTGCCCACCCAACTCACGCCCTGACCATACTAAATAATGACAAAAACAAAGGAAATAAAGGTCAGAACGTGACAGTACCCCCAAAGGTGCGGACTCCGGCCGCAAAACCTTAACCTATAGGGGAGGGTCTGGGTGGGCGTCTGTCCGCGGTGGCGACTCTGGCGCGGGACGCGGACCCCACTTCAACATTGTCTTAGTCCGCTTTATTGTCCGCCTCCGTGGCTTTCTAACCATGGCCACCCCTCTCAATGACCCCACTGGACAGAGGGGCAGCTCGGGACAGAGGGGCGGAAGCTCTGGACAGAGGGGCAGAAGCTCTGGACAGAGGGGCAGAAGCTCTGGACAGAGGGGCAGGGGCTCTGGCGCCTCTGGGCTGAGGGACTCTGGCGCCTCAGACTCCGGCAGCAGCGCCGGACAGGCGGGAGACTCCGGCAGCAGCGCCGGACAGGCGGGGCGCACTGTAGGCCTGATGCGTGGTGCTGGCACTGGTGGTACTGGGCCGAGGACACACACAGGAAGCCTGGTGCGGGGAGCTGCCACCGGAGGGCTGGTGTGTGGAGGTGGCACTGGATGGACCGGACCGTGAAGGCGTACTGGAGATCTTGAGAGCAGGGCTGGCACCAACCGCCCTGGCTGGATCTTCACCCTAGCCCGGCAGATGTGGGAAGCTGGGGTATAGCGCACCGGGCTAAGCACGCATACTGGGGACACCGTGCGAACCACCGCATAACACGGTGCCTGACCAGCACCACGCCTGCCACGGTTAGCACTGCTAGGAGCACTGTAGTGCTGAGATGGCACAGGACGTGCAAGGCTAGGGAGATCCACAGGAGGCCTGGTGCGTGAGGCTGGCACAGTCTTCACCAGACCCCTAGCACGCACCTCAGGATGAGTATGGAGAGCTGACCCAGGTGCCATTAAATCCCTGACACGCTCCGTCGGGCGAATGTCGTGCCTCATGCACCAAACCAGCAACTCCCTCATATCTCTCTCCTCCAATTTCCCCATTAATTCCTTCACAGTCTCTGCTTCGCTCACCTCCAACACCAGCTCTGGTTCTGAGCTCTTCCTTGGCTCCTCACGATAAACGGGGGGAGTTGGCTCAGGTCTGACTCCTGACCCTGCCACACTCCCCCTGTGCCTCCCCCAATAATTTTTTGGGGCTGACTCTCGGGCTTCCGTCCGCGCCGCCGTGCTTGCTTCGCCAACCTCATTCTCCTGTAACCTTCCGCACACTGCTCCATCGAATCCCAGGCGGGCTCCGGCACTCTCCCTGGGTCGACCGCCCACCTGTCTATTACCTCCCAAGTAGTATAGTCCATATTCTCCAAGTAGTGCAGCCTCTCCCACTGCTGCTGCTGCTGCTGCTGCTCGTTACCACGCCGCTTGGTCCTCGGTTGGTGGGTGATTCTGTAAGGGTTTTCCTGTAGTGAAGTAGAGGAGGACCAAAACGCAACGTGGTTATATTGATTCATGTTTAATAAAAACAGATAAACATGAACACTACAAACAATAAACATGGAAAACCAAAAACAGCCCTATCTGGTGAAAAACACAGAGACAGGAACAATCACCCACAAACACACAGTGAAACCCAGGCTACCTAAGTATGATTCTCAATCAGAGACAACTAATGACACCTGCCTCTGATTGAGAACCATACTAGGCCGAAACATAGAAATACCCCAAAACATAGAAAAACAAACATAGACTGCCCACCCAACTCACGCCCTGACCATACTAAATAATGACAAAACAAAGGAAATAAAGGTCAGAACGTGACATCAAATGTATGTATGTAATGAATAATCACCTGAACAGCAGCTAGTTAAAGCCTTTTAGTCTTGATCCTAATGTATGTAATGAATAATAACCTGAACAACAGCTAGTTAAATCCTTTTAGTCTTGATCCTAATGTATGTAATGAATAATAACCTGAACAGCAGTTAAATCCTTTTAGTCTTGATCCTAATGTATGTAATGAATAATAACCTGAACAGCAGCTAGTTAAAGCCTTTTAGTCTTGATCCTAATGTATGTAATGAATAATAACCTGAACAGCAGTTAAATCCTTTTAGTCTTGATCCTAATGTATGTAATGAATAATAACCTGAACAGCAGCTAGTTAAAGCCTTTTAGTCTTGATCCTGATGTATGTAATGAATAATAACCTGAACAGCAGCTAGTTAAAGCATTTTAGTCTTGATCCTAATGTATGTAATGAATAATAACCTGAACAGCAGCTAGTTAAAGCCTTTTAGTCTTGATCCTAATGTATGTAATGAATAATATCCTGAACAGCAGTTAAATCCTTTTAGTCTTGATCCTAATGTATGTAATGAATAATAACCTGAACAGCAGCTAGTTAAAGCCTTTTAGTCTTGATCCTAATGTATGTAATGAATAATAACCTGAACAGCAGTTAAATCCTTTTAGTCTTGATCCTAATGTATGTAATGAATAATAACCTGAACAGCAGATAGTTAAAGCCTTTTAGTCTTGATCCTAATGTATGTAATGAATAATAACCTGAACAGCAGCTAGTTAAAGCCTTTTAGTCTTGATCCTAATGTATGTAATGAATAATAACCTGAACAGCAGCTAGTTAAAGCCTTTAGGCTTGATCCTAATGTATGTAATGAATAATTTAGTCTTGATCCTAATAATGTAGTAGACCTACTTGGTAAACTGTCTAGAATTCATCTCTCAGAGCAATGTGGGGTTTCTTTTGCTTCAACAGCTCCTAAGTGGCATCCACAAAACACTGTCGGCTGATAGAATCAACAGAACTTAGATAAACTTTTTCTATCTTTCATAACTGTAGAATGATGTGAGGCATACCAGCCAGTCGGTCATTGGAATAGTATGCTCTAGAATCAATGTCCTAAGAGCCTATTCAGAATGCACAATTACACAGCAGAAATCATTGAGTATTGGGTTTTCTGTTGATTCTGCCATTTTTAGTGTGACATATCCTCTTTGGTAACAAGATACCCCCACAACTGAGCTTGGCTGTTTGTGGATTCTTGGCTCAAATAGAATGCTTTGTAATGAACTTTGTGCTATCGAATGGAGAAGTAACGTGTGTGTGTGTGTGTGTGTGTGTGTGTGTGTGTGTGTGTGTGTGTGTGTGAAAGAGGGCCTTCAGCCAGAGAGGGAAAGTGGAAAAGTGAATGTTTCTGGGCTTCCTGAAGTGACTGTCTGTCTGAGCAGCTGTAATGTTAGTGTGTTCCTACTGTCTGAAAACAGGCCAGGAGCGACAGATGTCAGAGAGAAAAAGGAGAGAGAGAGAGATAAAAGAGGGGAGACAGGTGGGAGAGACGAGAGAGAGAGACGGGGAAGAGGTGGGAGACAGACAGACAGACACAGAGGATTATTATAATATTTCAGAGGGAAAAGGAAGGAGATGGGGAAAGAGAGGATCGAGAGATAGGCAGGTTTCCATGACCCAAGCGATGTCGTAAACAGAATCCTAGCAACATGTGTAATGGAAACGGCAGATATAGGAGACGTTTTCTAAAGATCACATTTTTATCCGTTGGACGGGTGGAGTTTTCTTTTGTCCAACTTTCTTTATTGCGACAAATGATGATGATAAACTGTGTTTTTAGAATAAATGATGACAGATAATTGTGAAGGTCATCCCAGAACTGCAAAGCTCCGCTCCACAGGTCATTCTAAGTGCCCACTGCTAAATGAAAATGTTCAACTATAACAAACCTGTTTCTTTGTAGCACAAGGACTGTCCTGACTTTCAATAATGGCTGAATTGCTTTGTCTGGCTTTTCTGGTCTACAGGAGCGTAAGTGTCACCGTGGAATGTGGCGACACATGAGAATGATTAGAATATGACATATACTTGTCATTTATTGCATTCTATCCATGCTGGCTTTCTAAATGTTGACGACCAGAAACATTTACTGGAGGAGTTGATGGAAACATCTCTAGTGAGAGGAGGATTGCTAGAAGAGAAAGAAAGAGGAAGTGTATAGAAGGAAAAGGTGAAGAATTGGTGTCCAGCTGGAGAGAGTGAGAAGACAACTGTTAGGCCCAGCTGTTCCACACAGCCTCGTCACTATGAGGCTAGAATGACTGACTGTACTGTGTGAAACAGCAGATCCACATATGATTATAATGTACCGTATTGTATGTACATGCATTGGTCGCAGATATGCTCTTTGCTGGGCTTGGGAGTGAGCATTTGTTCTAAACTGTCTGAGTGGCCATCAGACTGTTAAACAGCCACCACTAACATTGAGTGGCTGCTGCCAACACACTGACTCAACTCCAGCCACTTTAATAATGGGAATTGATGGGAAATGATGTAAAATATATCACTAGCCACTTTAAACAATGCTACCTAATATAACGTTTACATACCCTACATTATTCATCTCATATGTATACGTATATACTGTACTCTATATCATCTACTGCATCCTTATGTAATACATGTATCACTAGCCACTTTAACTATGGCACTTTGTTTACATACTCATCTCATATGTATATACTGTACTCGATACCATCTACTGTATCTTGCCTATGCTGCTCTGTACCATCACTCATTCATATATCTTTATGTACATATTCTTTATCCCCTTACACTGTGTATAAGACAGTAGTTTTGGAATTGTTAGTTAGATTACTTGTTGGTTATTACTGCATTGTCGGAACTAGAAGCACAAGCATTTCGCTACACTCGCATTAACATCTGCTAACCATGTGTATGTGACAAATAAAATTAGTTCTAAACTGTCTGAGTGTCTGTTTACAAACTTCTGAGTCAAATGGAAAATAAATGGTTGCTTTCTGCTATAGCAGTGTTGCTGTGGTGTGTGTGTGTGTGTGTGTATTTCCTAGTCGCTGTGTTTTTAACTATTTATTGCACCGTTAACAAGTCAAATCAAACTGTTGTGTGTGTGTGTATGGGTGTGTGTACTCAGGAAAAGTGGTAGCAGGCGGCATAACTAGGGACATATGGGTTAATTGAGTTCATAAGGCAGCTGGCAATACTCCTGGGACCTGACTCCTTTTTTCTCCTCCACTCCAATTTTGTCTTCTCTCATCTCCCCTCCTCCTCTCTGTTCATACCTTCCCTTTTCTTTTCTCCTCAATTCTTCTATCCTCTCTTCTCTCATCTCCCCTCCTCCTCTGTTCATACCTTCCCTTTGCTTTTCTCCTCACTTCTTCTATCCTCTCTTCTCTCATCTCCCCTCCTCCTCTCTGTTCATACCTTCCCTTTTCTTTTCTCCTCACTTCTTCTATCCTCTCTTCTCTCATCTCCCCTCCTCCTCTCTGTTCATACCTTCCCTTTTCTTTTCTCCTCACTTCTTCTATCCTCTCTTCTCTCATCTCCCCTCCTCCTCTCTGTTCATACCTTCCCTTTTCTTTTCTCCTCACTTCTTCTATCCTCTCTTCTCTCTCCAGAGAGGTTGAACAATGTGCAGCTGCAGCCTTAGACAGCTGGGAGGGTGGTGGGTGTCTGGTGTGTGTGTGTCTGGTGTGTGTGTGCCAGTCTCATGTTGGGGAGGGAGATTCAAAGAGAAAGTAGGCATTGTGTTTTGACGAAGATGGTGAGTGTGTGTATGAGTGTGTTTGTATGTCAGTGTGTGTGTGTTTTAGCTCTGTCCGTGTGTGTGTGTGTGTGTGTGTGTGAGGGGGTTTCATCAGGAAATGGTGGTAGGTAGTAGCTAAGAGAGGTGGCTCTTATTCCCATAGCAACAGGAACATATCTTATCCAATAATGAAATTCATTAATTATAACATTTTTTTTAAGAGGCCTTTATTTTCCAAGACAGCGATTAAAATGCTCAATTTCCTCCCAGCTCAAGAGCTGCACCGTTTGAATGAATCACCTCTCCTGCTGCAACACACACCCTTTCCACTGTTTATGTGAGGTGGGTGTGCATGAATGTGTATGTAGCATATTAGTGAAAGAGTGTCTGTGTGTGCAAACAGTATTAGACAGCAATAGTTGAGAGAGCTAATGGGCAAATGTTTTTGCACAAAGAATATCATCAGTTTTTCTGCATCATTACCATCAGTACCCAATCAAAGATGACATGTGTATCCCCATTGTGTTTACTGAGAGGAAAATCCCTGTGCTGTCAAATGGTGTTTCAGTGTAAATAATAATCACATGAACTCAAATCAGTTCAACTGGAATCCTCTAACCCTGTTTCATCTCATTCTCTTCATTTTAAAGACTCAATCATGGACACTCTTACTGACAGTTGTGGCTGCTTCGTGTGATGTATTGTGTTGTCTACCTTCTTGCCCTTTGTGCTGTTGTCTGTGCCCAATAATGTTTGTACCATGTTGTGTTGTTATTTTTAATCCCTGCAACCAATCACCTTTTGCCTTTTGGTAGGCCATCAATGTTAAATAATAATTTGTTCCTAACTGACTTGCCTAGTTAAATAAAACATTAAAAAAATTAATTCTGTAATGCTTTCAGACAGAAAATGGCCCAGATCTAGATGTGAGCTCTGTGTTCATAGTACAGTCAAGGAAACCTTCTGTAATCCTTTCAGACAGAAAATGGTCCAGATCTAGATGTGAGCTCTGTGTTCATAGTACAGTCAAGGAAATCTTCTGTAATCCTTTCAGGCAGAAAATGGCCCAGATCTAGATGTGAGCTCTGTGTTCATAGTACAGTCAAGGAAACCTTCTGTAATCCTTTCAGACAGAAAATGGCCCAGATCTAGATGTGAGCTCTGTGTTCATAGTACAGTCAAGGAAACCTTCTGTAATCCTTTCAGACAGAAAATGGTCCAGATCTAGATGTGAGCTCTGTGTTCATAGTACAGTCAAGGAAACCTTCTGTAATCCTTTCAGACAAAAAATGGTCCAGATCTAGATGTGAGCTCTGTGTTCATAGTACAGTCAAGGAAACCTTCTGTAATCCTTTCAGACAGAAAATGGTCCAGATCTAGATGTGAGCTCTGTGTTCATAGTACAGTCAAGGGCTGTTATTTGATTCAGGACTGTCAAGCTAGTGGACGTTGAGTAGGTGACTGTAGGGCTGGGCGGTATACCGTATTTTACTAT
>NW_027033990.1:0-7167 GCF_034236695.1 Oncorhynchus nerka | reverse complement strand
GTCGACCTGGCCAGTGTTGTGGTCGACCTGGCCAGTGTTGTGGGTCGACCTGGCCAGTGTTCAGTGTTGTGGTCGTCCTGGCCAGTGTTATGGTCGTCCTGGCCAGTGTTATGTTCGTCCTGGCCAGTGTTATGGTCGTCCTGGCCAGTGTTATGGTCGACCTGGCCAGTGTGTAGTGTTGTGGTCGACCTGGCCAGTGTTGTGGTTTACCTGGCCAGTGTTGTGGTCGACCTGGCCAGTGTGTAGTGTTGTGGTCGACCTGGCCAGTGTGTAGTGTTGTGGTCGACCTGGCCAGTGTTGTGGTCGACCTGGCCAGTGTTGTGGTCGACCTGGCCAGTGTTGTGGTCGACCTGGCCAGTGTTCAGTGTTGTGGTCGTCCTGGCCAGTGTTATGGTCGTCCTGGCCAGTGTTATGTTCGTCCTGGCCAGTGTTATGGTCGTCCTGGCCAGTGTTATGGTCGACCTGGCCAGTGTTATGGTCATCCTGGCCAGTGTTATGGTCGACCTGGCCAGTGTTATGGTCGACCTGGCCAGTGTTATGGTCGACCTGGCCAGTGTTATGGTCGTCCTGGCCAGTGTTGTGGTCGACCTGGCCAGTGTTATGGTCGACCTGGCCAGTGTTATGGTCGACCTGGCCAGTGTTGTGGTCGACCTGGCCAGTGTTGTGGTCGACCTGGCCAGTGTTGTGGTCGACCTAGTGTTGTGGTCGACCTGGCCAGTGTTTAGTGTTGTGGTCGACCTGGCCAGTGTTATGGTCGTCCTGGCCAGTGTTATGGTCGTCCTGGCCAGTGTTATGGTCGTCCTGGCCAGTGTTATGGTCGACCTGGCCAGTGTTATGGTCGACCTGGCCAGTGTTATGGTCGACCTGGCCAGTGTTTAGTGTTGTGGTCGACCTGGCCAGTGTTATGGTCGTCCTGGCCAGTGTTATGGTCGACCTGGCCAGTGTTATGGTCGACCTGGCCAGTGTTATGGTCATCCTGGCCAGTGTTATGGTCGACCTGGCCAGTGTTGTGGTCGACCTGGCCAGTGTTGTGGTCGACCTGGCCAGTGTTATGGTCGACCTGGCCAGTGTTGTGGTCGACCTGGCCAGTGTTGTGGTCGACCTGGCCAGTGTTTAGTGTTGTGGTCGACCTGGCCAGTGTTATGGTCATCCTGGCCAGTGTTATGGTCGACCTGGCCAGTGTTATGGTCGACCTGGCCAGTGTTATGGTCGACCTGGCCAGTGTTATGGTCGACCTGGCCAGTGTTATGGTCGTCCTGGCCAGTGTTATGGTCGACCTGGCCAGTGTTATGGTCGTCCTGGCCAGTGTTATGGTCGTCCTGGCCAGTGTTATGGTCGTCCTGGCCAGTGTTATGGTCGTCCTGGCCAGTGTTATGGTCGTCCTGGCCAGTGTTATGGTCGTCCTGGCCAGTGTTATGGTCGACCTGGCCAGTGTTATGGTCGACCTGGCCAGTGTTATGGTCGACCTGGCCAGTGTTATGGTCGACCTGGCCAGTGTTATGGTCGTCCTGGCCAGTGTTATGGTCGACCTGGCCAGTGTTATGGTCGACCTGGCCAGTGTTATGGTCGACCTGGCCAGTGTTGTGGTCGACCTGGCCAGTGTTGTGGTCGTCCTGGCCAGTGTTATGGTCGACCTGGCCAGTGTTGTGGTCGACCTGGCCAGTGTTGTGGTCGACCTGGCCAGTGTTGTGGTCGACCTGGCCAGTGTTGTGGTCGACCTGGCCAGTGTTTAGTGTTGTGGTCGACCTGGCCAGTGTTTAGTGTTGTGGTCGACCTGGCCAGTGTTATGGTCGTCCTGGCCAGTGTTATGGTCGACCTGGCCAGTGTTATGGTCGACCTGGCCAGTGTTATGGTCGACCTGGCCAGTGTTATGGTCGACCTGGCCAGTGTTGTGGTCGACCTGGCCAGTGTTATGGTCGACCTGGCCAGTGTTATGGTCGACCTGGCCAGTGTTATGGTCGACCTGGCCAGTGTTATGGTCGACCTGGCCAGTGTTGTGGTCGACCTGGCC
Source organism: Oncorhynchus nerka (assembly GCF_034236695.1). Taxonomy (NCBI): domain Eukaryota; kingdom Metazoa; phylum Chordata; class Actinopteri; order Salmoniformes; family Salmonidae; genus Oncorhynchus; species Oncorhynchus nerka. The sequence goes on along the minus strand of NW_027033990.1, from coordinate 5,156 downwards.
AGTGTTATGGTCGACCTGGCCAGTGTTATGGTCGACCTGGCCAGTGTTATGGTCGACCTGGCCAGTGTTATGGTCGAGTCCTGGCCAGTGTTATGGTCGACCTGGCCAGTGTTATGGTCGACCTGGCCAGTGTTTGTTTTGATGTAGTAGATACTATATAAATTTATATTTTATATTTTTTATTTATATTTTTATAATTTAAATTATACTGAAAAAAATATGAATGCAACATATAAAGTGTTGGTTTCATGTTTCAGCTGAAATAAAAGATCCCAGAAACGGTCCATACTCTTAAAGAAAACGCATTTCTATCAAATGTTGTGAACAAATGTGTTTCCATCCCTGTTAGTGAGCATTTTGTCCTTCGCCAAGATCATCCATCCACCTGACAGGCATATCAAGAAGCAGATTAAAGAGCATGATCATTACTGAGGAGTATTTCTGTCTGTCATAAAGCCCTTCTGTGAGGGAAAAACTCATTCTGATTGGCTGGACCCCTGCTCAGTCATGTGACATATCCATAGATGTATATACATTGACTGATTTCCTTATATGAACTGTAACTCAGTAAAATCTTTGATATTCGCAAGTTTATATTTGTGCTTAGTATAAGTACAGGTTTTCTTCACCATGAAGACGGATCAGTATTATACTCGAGTTAGGTTGCTCTTAACTTTCTTAGAAGTTTTATTTCACAACCTCCGTGTGTGTGTGTGTGTGTGTGTGTCCCTACTGTTGGTCCGTGGTCTGCAGGTCTGCCAAGCATGTCCACCCAGGGCGGGAAGCTGGAGATAGCAGGCACGGTGGTGGGCCAGTGGGCTGGCATCAGACGGGGCCGAGGCAGAGGAGGCTTCCCCATCCAGGTGGTGTCTGTCGGGGGAGCAAACAGAGGGTAAGAGGTCGTACGATAGGTTTTGGAGTGATTCTTATGTTGTTGATGTAAAGAATATTTGCTGGTCTGTGGTGAGTAATGAGGAGCAACCAGACGCTGCTGGTCTGTGGTGTGTAATGAGGAGCAACCAGACGCTGCTGGTCTGTGGTGTGTAATGAGGAGCAACCAGACGCTGCTGGTCTGTGGTGTGTAATGAGGAGCAACCAGACGCTGCTGGTCTGTGGTGTGTAATGAGGAGCAACCAGACGCTGCTGGTCTGTGGTGTGTAATGAGGAGCAACCAGACGCTGCTGGTCTGTGGTGTGTAATGAGGAGCAACCAGACGCTGCTGGTCTGTGGTGTGTAATGAGGAGCAACCAGATGCTGCCTTGGCAGGAACTAATGGGGATCCATAATAAACCCCAGGAAGAGTAGCTGCTGCCTAGACAGGAACTAATGGGGATCCATAATAAACCCCAGGAAGAGTAGCTGCTGCCTTGGCAGGAACTAATGGGGATCCATAATAAACCCCAGGAAGAGTAGCTGCTGCCTTGGCAGGAACTAATGGGGATCCATAATAAACCCCAGGAAGAGTAGCTGCTGACTTAGCAGGAACTAATGGGGATCCATAATAAACCCCAGGAAGAGTAGCTGCTGCAGGAACTAATGGGGATCCATAATAAACTCCAGGAAGAGTAGCTGCTGCAGGAACTAATGGGGATCCATAATAAACCCCAGGAAGAGTAGCTGCTGTCTTGGCAGGAACTAATGGGGATCCATAATAAACCCCAGGAAGAGTAGCTGCTGCAGGAACTAATGGGGATCCATAATAAACCCCAGGAAGAGTAGCTGCTGCCTTGACAGGAACTAATGGGGATCCATACTAAACCCCAAGAAGAGTAGCTGCTGCCTTGACAGGAACTAATGGGGATCAAATCCTTTTCTGTCTGTGGGGGCAGGGTAAGGGGCTGTCTTTTACTGTAAAGGTGTCACATTTTTCTCAACTGGTTGTGTGCTCCCCAGACGTCTGCGGGGTGTGATCTCCACTCCTGTCATCAGGACCTTCGGTCGAGGAGCCAAATTCCCCCTCAGAGGCTTCAAGAGCCAGGGAACATACCAGGTGGGACACGGGACATACCAGGTGAGACAGGGGACATACCAGGTGAGACAGGGGACATACCAGGTGAGACAGGGGACATACCAGGTGGGACAGGGGACATAGCAGGTGGGACAGGGGACATAGCAGGTGGGACAGGGGACATAGCAGGTGGGACAGGGGACATAGCAGGTGGGACAGGGGACATAGCAGGTGGGACAAGGGGACATAGCAGGTTGGACAGGGGACATAGCAGGTTGGACAGGGGACATAGCAGGTGGGACAGGGGACATAGCAGGTTGGACAGGGGACATAGCAGGTGAGACAGGGGACATAGCAGGTGGGACAGGGGACATAGCAGGTGGGACAGGGGACATAGCAGGTGGGACAGGGGACATACCAGGTGGGACAGGGGACATACCAGGTGGGACAGGGGACATAGCAGGTGGGACAGGGGACATACCAGGTGGGACAGGGGACATAGCAGGTGGGACAGGCATAGCAGGTGGGACAGGGGACATAGCAGGTGGGACAGGGGACATAGCAGGTGGGACAGGGGACATACCAGGTGGGACAGGGGACATAGCAGGTTGGACAGGGGACATACCAGGTGAGACACCAGGTGAGACAGGGGACATACCAGGTGGGACACGGGACATACCAGGTGGGACACGGGACATACCAGGTGGGACAGGGGACATAGCAGGTGAGACAGTGGACATACCAGGTGGGACACGGAACATACCAGGTGGGACACGGGACATGCCAGGTGAGACAGGGGACATACCAGGTGAGACAGGGGACATAGCAGGAGGGGACACGGGACATACCAGGTGAGACAGGGGACATAGCAGGTGGGACAGGGAACATACCAGGTGGGACACGGGACATACCAGGTGAGACAGGGGACATAGCAGGTGGGACAGGGAACATACCAGGTGGGACACGGGACATACCAGGTGAGACAGGGAACATACCAGTTGGGACAGGGGACATAGCAGGTGGGACAGGGGACATAGCAGGTGAGACAGGGGACATAGCAGGTTGGACAGGGGACATAGCAGGTTGGACAGGGGACATACCAGGTGGGACAGGGGACATACCAGGTGGGACAGGGGACATACCAGGTGGGACAGGGGACATAGCAGGTGGGACAGGGGACATAGCAGGTGGGACAGGGGACATAGCAGGTGGGACAGGGGACATACCAGGTGGGACAGGGGACATAGCAGGTGGGACAGGCATAGCAGGTGGGACAGGGGACATACCAGGTGGGACAGGGGACATAGCAGGTTGGACAGGGGACATACCAGGTGAGACACCAGGTGAGACAGGGGACATACCAGGTGGGACACGGGACATACCAGGTGGGACACGGGACATACCAGGTGGGACAGGGGACATAGCAGGTTGGACAGGGGACATAGCAGGTGGGACAGGGGACATAGCAGGTGGGACAGGGGACATAGCAGGTGGGACAGGGGACATAGCAGGTGGGACAGGGGACATAGCAGGTTGGACAGGGGACATAGCAGGTTGGACAGGGGACATAGCAGGTGAGACAGGGGACATAGCAGGTTGGACAGGGGACATAGCAGGTTGGACAGGGGACATAGCAGGTGGGACAGGGGACATAGCAGGTGGGACAGGGGACATACCAGGTGGGACAGGGGACATACCAGGTGGGACAGGGGACATAGCAGGTGGGACAGGGGACATACCAGGTGGGACAGGGGACATAGCAGGTGGGACAGGCATAGCAGGTGGGACAGGGGACATAGCAGGTGGGACAGGGGACATACCAGGTGGGACAGGGGACATAGCAGGTTGGACAGGGGACATACCAGGTGAGACACCAGGTGAGACAGGGGACATACCAGGTGGGACACGGGACATACCAGGTGGGACACGGGACATACCAGGTGGGACAGGGGACATAGCAGGTGAGACAGTGGACATACCAGGTGGGACACGGAACATACCAGGTGGGACACGGGACATGCCAGGTGAGACAGGGGACATACCAGGTGAGACAGGGGACATAGCAGGAGGGGACACGGGACATACCAGGTGAGACAGGGGACATAGCAGGTGGGACAGGGAACATACCAGGTGGGACACGGGACATACCAGGTGAGACAGGGGACATAGCAGGTGGGACAGGGAACATACCAGGTGGGACACGGGACATACCAGGTGAGACAGGGAACATACCAGTTGGGACAGGGGACATAGCAGGTGGGACAGGGGACATACCAGGTGGGACAGGGGACATACCAGGTGGGACAGGGGACATAGCAGGTGGGACAGGGGACATAGCAGGTGGGACAGGGGACATAGCAGGTGGGACAGGGGACATACCAGGTGGGACAGGGGACATAGCAGGTGGGACAGGGGACATACCAGGTGGGACAGGGGACATACCAGGTGGGACAGGGGACATAGCAGGTTGGACAGGGGACATACCAGGTGAGACACCAGGTGAGACAGGGGACATACCAGGTGGGACACGGGACATACCAGGTGGGACACGGGACATACCAGGTGGGACAGGGGACATAGCAGGTTGGACAGGGGACATAGCAGGTGGGACAGGGGACATAGCAGGTGGGACAGGGGACATAGCAGGTGGGACAGGGGACATAGCAGGTTGGACAGGGGACATAGCAGGTGAGACAGGGGACATAGCAGGTTGGACAGGGGACATAGCAGGTGGGACAGGGGACATAGCAGGTGGGACAGGGGACATACCAGGTGGGACAGGGGACATACCAGGTGGGACAGGGGACATAGCAGGTGGGACAGGGGACATACCAGGTGGGACAGGGGACATAGCAGGTGGGACAGGCATAGTAGGTGGGACAGGGGACATAGCAGGTGGGACAGGGGACATACCAGGTGGGACAGGGGACATAGCAGGTTGGACAGGGGACATACCAGGTGAGACACCAGGTGAGACAGGGGACATACCAGGTGGGACACGGGACATACCAGGTGGGACACGGGACATACCAGGTGGGACAGGGGACATAGCAGGTGAGACAGTGGACATACCAGGTGGGACACGGAACATACCAGGTGGGACACGGGACATGCCGGGTGAGACAGGGGACATACCAGGTGAGACAGGGGACATAGCAGGAGGGGACACGGGACATACCAGGTGAGACAGGGGACATAGCAGGTGGGA
>NW_027033989.1:0-2500 GCF_034236695.1 Oncorhynchus nerka | reverse complement strand
TGCTTGACTGCCGTTGTGAGGTCAGAACGCTAGGATCAACCCTACTCCTCGGCCAGAGCGTCCAGTGTGCGCTCTGGATTTACGAACAGACAATCTGACAATGCTCTGAATTTACTAACACACTCTGAGCGCACTCTGGCACTCAATAATTTACGAACACACCTGAAGTGTACCAGTAAACTAACAGAATTGTTTTACTCTCTTTAAAAAAAAAAAAATGATGAGCTGACATCTAGTGGCCTTTTTGGGTACTTCAGATTATCACAGGTGTCTGTAATTATCTCTGGCCCTCTGTGTGGCCTGATCACAAATATATACAATAATCAAATAAGATGATTTTCAAATAAAAAATATGATGACAAAGCTGTAAAACATGATGTTAAATATAAACCATCAACTTAGTGAAAACTATTGGTGTTTAATATGAGGGTTTCAGCATGAAGTCCTATTTTAAGGATGAAAATAGGACTCTCTCCTCATCCCTCCCTGCCACCTCTCTCCCTCCCTTCTTTCTGTCTCCTTCCTCTTCCTCTCTCTCACCTCTTTCCTCCCTGCCACCTCTCTTCTCTCTCTCTCTCTCTCTCTCTCTCTCTCTCTCCTCATCCCTCCCTGCCACCTTTCCCTCTCTCTCTCCTGTTTCCATCCCTCTCTCTTTAATATGATGTTTACACCTCACCTCCTCACAGCCTGTATCTTCACTATTTTCATATCACTTCATTTGGAGGAGGCAAGACATTTGGGGTCCTAAAAACAGATGTGACAGGCCCATTAAAATGACTGATCCCCCCTGCTTTCCCCTGCAGATGCACCCAGACATAACGTGTCTTCCCTGGGGTTCGGGTAGACCAGGGAGGATGAGAGATTCGGTGTCAGGGCCACATAGCTGGCATTGACACGGCTCCAGAATTATCTCTGATGAGCTTTTCAATTTTGGTGGGTGAGCTCTAACGCCTCTGGGGGCGCACACACGCACGCGCGCTACACACACACACATTCATGCTACACACACATCACAACTGCTGCTACCAGTCTCTTATTATGATTGATAAATACTACACCATTTAAACACTTGCCCCCCAATCCCTCCTTCCCCAAAACACATGTGAATATAAATATAAATGGTGCCTTCCTGTATTATACTGATGCTAAAATGTTTATTCTATTCTACTTCATTTTATGTTGCATTGTCGAGTAGGGACCTCCAAGTAAGCATTTCCTCGGACGGTGTTTACCATGTGTATCCTGAACATATGACTAATACAACAAGAACCTTGAAGTCCACTCCACACACACAGAGAGAGCAGTACACTCCAGACACACAGAGAGAGCAGTACACTCCACACACACAGAGAGAGCAGTACACTCCACACACACAGAGAGAGCAGTACACTCTAGACACACAGAGAGAGCAGTACACTCCACACACACACAGAGAGAGCAGTACACTCCAAACACACAGAGAGAGCAGTACACTCCACACACACAGAGAGAGCAGTACACTCCAGACACACAGAGAGAGCAGTACACTCCACACACACACAGAGAGCAGTACACTCCAGACACACAGAGAGAGCAGTACACTCCACACACACAGAGAGAGCAGTACACTCCAGACACACCATCGACTTGAACGTAATCTGTCAACATACGACCAACCATCGACTTGAATGTTATCTGTCAACATACGACCAACCATCGACTTGAACGTTATCTGTCAACATACGACCAACCATCGACTTGACCTTTATCTGTCAACATACGACCAACCATCGACTTGAACGTTATCTGTCAACATACGACCAACCATCGACTTGAACGTTATCTGTCAACATACGACCAACCATCGACTTGAACTATATCTGTCACCATACGACCAACCATCGACTTGAACTATATCTGTCAACATACGACCAACCATCGACTTGACCTTTATCTGTCAACATACGACCAACCATCGTTATCTGTCAACATGACCAACCATCCTGAGCGTTATCTGTCACCATCGACTTAGGCGACCAACCATCGAGCGTTATCTGAATGTTATCTGTCAACATTCGACCAACCATCGATCTGTCAACACGACCAACCATGAACGTTATCTGTCAACGGCCATCTGTCAACACGACCAACCATCGACTTGAACGTTATCTGTCAACATACGACCAACCATCGACTTGACCTTTATCTGTCAACATCGACCAACCATCGTTATCTGTTCGAAGGCGTTATCTGTCAACATACGACCAACCATCGACTTGAACGTATATCTGTCAACATGACCAACCACGACCTAACCATCGACTTGAACTATATCTGTCAACATACGACCAACCATCGACTTGAACTGACCTTTATCTGTCAACATACGACCAACCATCGACTTGAACGTTTAAGTTCAACATACGAACAACCATCGACTTGACCTTTATCTGTCAACATACGACCAACCATCGACTTGAACGTTATCTGTCAACATACGACCAACCATCGACTTGACCTA
>NW_027033988.1:0-7164 GCF_034236695.1 Oncorhynchus nerka | reverse complement strand
AGATGGCGTAGCAGTCGGACGTGTGTTTTGTCTTGTCCCGTCCTGTATAGTGTAAATATAGTTTTTTTCCTCTTTTTTCCGTATATATTTCGTACATATTTTAATCTCACTTCCCAACCACAGGCTGAATATACTCTCCTGCAACCCGCATCACCCAATGTGGTACGGATCTGCTTTTTCTATGCTTTAGAATCGGAACCCTCATCAGAAGCTAGCCGCTAACTAGCTACTAGCTAGCCACTGCTAGCGGTCTTCAACGCTAACTAGGACACCAGCGCGACATCTACCCAAAGCATATCAGACTGCTTTTTCTCTACCACATCTCCGGATTCCTACCGCATAGCTCTGAAGCTTTATACCGGATCATCGTAAATAGCTAGCTGCAATCCGGTGGCTACTCCTGGCTAACGTCTCTGTCCCAGAGCAAGCACCAGTTAGCCTGGAGCTAGCCTCGAGCTAAACCCATCTCCCGACTACCCGAAGAGGTCCAAAAATACCTAATTTGCCAATTGGCCTGGACCCTCGACTGACCCTCTACTGCCGACACGGGCCCCGCCGATCCATCACGACTGGTCCGCCCGACATAATCGTCCGAGGGGGTTTCAACAGGCTTCTCCGCTGCGACATCGCCAAAGATCCATCTGCTGGCCAAGGCCCGCGAGCTTTCTGAATCGCTGTATCTCCAGCTCACCGCATGAAGAGGAATAAATAAACAGACTCACCCCATCGCGACGTCCCAAAGGTTAACTCTCTAGCCCTCGCTATCTCCCTGCTTGCTAATTCGGCCTGCTAACGGCTAACAATGGCTCAGGTCAGCTAACTACCACCATACATTAAACTGAGACCTACGAACGTGACTTGTTAGCACAGACTGTAACCGTCTGTTTTCCCAGCGTCCCAATCACTCTCTGACCCCACATTTACTTTCTATCTCTTTTTGATTTTTAATTTGTTTATACCTTCAGGAAACCTGCCTCACCCAATGTGATACGAATCGCTATTACTTTTACTCTTATTTTTATTTTTATGACACTCAAGAACCTCAGGCAGCTAACCAGCTAACTAGCTACAAGCTAGTTAGTCGTATTCAGACCCAAAAAAAAAAAAAAAAAAAACCTGGATAACACTCTTGACCCAGCCCCTGTATCCTACGCTGCCCCCTGGACACTGATCTCTTGGCTACATAGCTGACGCACGCTGGACTGTCCATTAATCACGGTACTCCTTTCTGTAGCATGCACCTGCCATTGGTGCCTAGTCAACGCCATTTACCTGCTGTTTGTTGTGCTAGCGGATTAGCCTGCGCCTACTGTTTTAGCTAGCTTTCCAAATTCAACACCTGTGATTACTGTATGTAACATAAACTGTGTGTCTTCTCAGATGTCAATATGCGCTTGCCATGCTGTTGTTCAGGTTAAGTTATAGTGTTTTCGTTCACAATGGAGCCCTAGACCCTCTGCATACCCCTGTTACCTCCTTTGTCCCACCTCCCACACATGCGGTGACCTCACCCATTACAACCAGCATGTCAGAGATACAACCTGTCTCATCATCACCCAGTGCCTGGGCTTACCTCCGCTGTACCAGCACCCCATATACCCCTGTCTGTGCATTATGCCCTGAATATATTCTACCATGCCCGAAACCTGCTCCTCTTATCCTCTGCCCCCAACGCTCTGGGCGACCAGTTTTGATAGCCTTTAGCCGCACCCTCATACTACTCCTTCTCTGTTCCGCGGGTGATGTGGAGTAAACCCAGGCCCTGCATGTCCCCCAGGTACCCTCATTTGTTGACTTCTGTGATCGAAAAAGCCTTGGTTTTTATGCATGTCAACATCAGAAACCTCCTCCTAAGTTTGTTTTACTCACTGCTTTAGCACACTCTGCTAACCCTGATGTCCTTGCCGTGTCTGAATCCTGGCTCAGGAAGGCCACCAAAAATTCAGAGATTTCCATACCCAACTATAACATCTTCCGTCAAGATAGAACTACCAAAGGGGCGGAGTTGCAGTCTACTGCAGAGATAGCCTGCAAAGTAATGTCATACTTTCAGGTCCATACCCAAACAGTTCGAACTACTAATTTTGAAAATTACCCTCTCCAGAAATAAGTCTCTCACTGTTGCCGCCTGCTACCGGCCACCCTCAGCTCCCAGCTGTGCCCTGGACACCATTTGTGAATTGATCGCCCCCATCTAGCTTCAGAGTTTGTTCTGTTAGGTGACCTAAACTGGGATATGCTTAACACCCCGGCAGTCCTACAATGTAAGCTAGATGCCCTCAATCTCACTCAAATCATCAAGGAACCCACCAGGTACAACCCTAACTCTGTAAACAAGGGCACCCTCATAGACGTCATCCTGACCAACTGGCCCTCCAAATACACCTCCGCTGTCTTCAACCAGGATCTCAGCGATCACTGCCTCATTGCCTGTATCCGCCAGGGCCGCAGTCAAACGACCACCCCTCATCACTGTCAAACGCTCCTAAAACACTTCTGTGAGCAGGCCTTTCTAATCGACCTGGCCGGGTATCCTGGAAGGACATTGACCTCATCCCGTCAGTTGAGGATGCCTGGTCATTCTTTAAAAGTAACTTCCTCACCATTTTAGATAAGCATGCTCCGTTCAAAAAATGCAGAACCAAGAACAGATACAGCCCTTGGTTCACTCCAGACCTGACTGCCCTCGACCAGCACAAAAACATCCTGTGGCGGACTGCAATAGCATCGAATAGCCCCCGTGATATGCAACTGTTCAGGGAAGTCAGGAACCAATACACGCAGTCAGTCAGGAAAGCTAAGGCCAGCTTCTTCAGGCAGAAGTTTGCATCCTGTAGCTCAACTCCAAAAGTTCTGGGACACTGTGAAGTCCATGGAGAACAAGAGTACCTCCTCCCAGCCTGCCCACTGCACTGAGGCTAGGTAACACGGTCTCCACCGATAAATCACGATTATCAGCTTCAATAAGCACTTCTCAACGGCTGGCCATGCCTTCCGCCTGGCTACTCCAACCTCGGCCAACAGCTCCGCCCCCCACCACTCCTCGCCCAAGCCTCTCAGGTTCTCCTTTACCCAAATCCAGATAGCAGATGTTCTGAAAGAGCTGCAAAACCCTAGACCATTACCAAATCAGCTGGGCTTGACAATCTGGACCCTCTATTTCTGAAACTATCTGCCATTGTCGCAACCCCTATTATAGCCTGTTCAACCTCTTTCATATCGTCTGAGATCCCCAAGGATTGGAAAGCTGCCGCAGTCATCCCCCTCTTCAAGGGAGACACCCCTGGACCCAAACTGCTATAGACCTATATCCATCCTTCCACCTGCCCCCTGGACACTGATCTCTTGGCTACATAGCTGACGCGACGCTGGACTGTCCATTAATCACGGTACTCCTTTCTGCTTGTTTGTCTTACCTGTCGGCCCCGTTGCCTAGTCAACGCCATTTTACCTGCTGTTTGTTGTGCTAGCGGATTAGCCTCGCCTACTGTTTTTAGCTAGCTTTTTCCAAATTCAACACCTGTGATTACTGTATGCCTCGCTGTATGTCTCTCTCAGATGTCAATATGCCTTGTATACTGTTGTTCAGGTTAGTTATAATTGTTTTAGTTCACAATGGAGCCCCTAGACCCACTCTGCATACCCCTGTTACCTCCTTTGTCCCACCTCCCACACATGCGGTGACCTCACCCATTACAACCAGCATGTCCAGAGATACAACCTGTCTCATCATCACCCAGTGCCTGGGCTTACCTCCGCTGTACCCGCACCCCACCATACCCCTGTCTGTGCATTATGCCCTGAATATATTCTACCATGCCCAGAAACCTGCTCCTCTTATCCTCTGCCCCCAACGCTCTAGGCGACCAGTTTTGATAGCCTTTAGCCGCCCCTCATACTACTCCTTCTCTGTTCCGCGGGTGATGTGGAGGTAAACCCAGGCCCATGTCCCCAGGTACCCTCATTTGTTGACTTCTGTGATCGAAAAGCCTTGGTTTTATGCATGTCAACATCAGAAGCCTCCTCCTAAGTTTGTTTTACTCACTGCTTTAGCACACTCTGCTAACCCTGATGTCCTTGCCGTGTCTGAATCCTGGCTCAGGAAGGCCACCAAAATTCAGAGATTTCCATACCCAGCTATAACATCTTCCGTCAAGATAGAACTACCAAAGGGGCGGAGTTGCAGTCTACTGCAGAGATAGCCTGCAAAGTAATGTCATACTTTCCAGGTCCATACCCAAACAGTTCGAACTACTAATTTTGAAAATTACCCTCTCCAGAAATAAGTCTCTCACTGTTGCCGCCTGCTACCGGCCACCCTCAGCTCCCAGCTGTGCCTGGACACCATTTGTGAATTGATCGCCCCCATCTAGCTTCAGAGTTTGTTCTGTTAGGTGACCTAAACTGGGATATGCTTAACACCCGGCAGTCCTACAATGTAAGCTAGATGCCCTCAATCTCCCTCAAATCATCAAAGGAACCCACCAGGTACAACCCTAACTCTGTAAACAAGGGCACCCTCATAGACGTCATCTGACCAGCTGGCCCTCCAAATACACCTCCGCTGTCTTCAACCAGGATCTCAGCGATCACTGCCTCATTGCCTGTATCCGCCACGGGCCGCAGTCAAGCGACCACCCCTCATCACTGTCAAACGCTCCTAAAACACTTCTGTGAGCAGGCCTTTCTAATCGACCTGGCCCGGGTATCCTGGAAGGACATTGACCTCATCCCGTCAGTTGAGGATGCCTGGTCATTCTTTAAAAGTAACTTCCTCACCATTTTAGATAAGCATGCTCCGTTCAAAAAATGCAGAACCAAGAACAGATACAGCCCTTGGTTCACTCAGACCTGACTGCCCTCGACCAGCACAAAAACATCCTGTGGCGGACTGCAAGCATCGAATAGCCCCATGATATGCAACTGTTCAGGAAGTCAGGAACCAATACACGCAGTCAGTCAGGAAAGCTAAGGCCAGCTTCTTCAGGCAGTTTGCATCCTGTAGCTCCAACTCCAAAACGTTCTGGGACACTGTGAAGTCCATGGAGAACAAAAGTACCTCCTCCCAGCTGCCCACTGCACTGAGGCTAGGTAACACGGTCTCCACCGATAAATCCACGATTATGGCTTCAATAAGCACTTCTCAACGGCTGGCCATGCTTTCAGCCTGGCTACTCAACCTCGGCCAACAGCTCCGCCCCCGCAGCTCTAAGCCCAAGCCTCTCAGGTTCTCCTTTACCCAAATCCAGATAGCAGATGTTCTGAAAGAGCTGCAAAACCTAGACCCGTACCATTGGCTGGAGCTTGACAATCTGGACCCTCTATTTCTGAAACTATCTGCCGCCATTGTCGCAGCCCCTATTACCAGCCTGTTCAACCTCTCTTTCATATCGTCGGTCCCAAGGATGGAAAGCTGCCGCAGTCATCCTCTTCAAGGGAGACACCCTGGACCCAAACTGCTATAGACCTATATCCATCCTGCCCTGCCTATCTAAGGTCTTCGAAAGCCAAGTCAACAAACAGGTCACTGACCATCACCGAATCCCACCGTACCTTCTCCGGCTGTGCAATCTGGTTTCGAGCCGGTCACGGGTGCACCTCAGCCACGCTCAAGGTACTAAACGATATCATAACCGCCATCGATAAAAGACAGTACTGTGCAGCCGTCTTCATCGACCTCGCCAAGGCTTTCGACTCTGTCAATCACCATATTCTTATCGGCAGACTCAATAGCCTCGGTTTCTCGGATGACTGCCTTGCCTGGTTCACCAATTACTTTGCAGACAGAGTTCAGTGTGTCAAATCGGAGGGCATGCTGTCCGGTCCTCTGGCAGTCTCTATGGGGGTGCCACAGGGTTCAATTCTCGGGCCGACTCTTTTCTCTGTATATATCAATGATGTTGCTCTTGCTGCGGGCGATTCCCTGATCCACCTCTACGCAGACGACACCATTCTATATACTTTCGGCCCGTCATTGGACACTGTGCTATCTAACCTCCAAACGAGCTTCAATGCCATACAGCACTCCTTCCGTGGCCTCCAACTGCTCTTAAACGCGAGTAAAACCAAATGCATGCTTTTCAACCGATCGCTGCCTGCACCCGCATGCCCGACTAGCATCACCACCCTGGATGGTTCCGACCTTGAATATGTGGACATCTATAAGTACCTAGGTGTCTGGCTAGACTGCAAACTCTCCTTCCAGACTCACATCAAACATCTCCAATCGAAAATCAAATCAAGAGTCGGCTTTCTATTCCGCAACAAAGCCTCCTTCACTCACGCCGCCAAGCTTACCCTAGTAAAACTGACTATCCTACCGATCCTCGATTTCGGCGATGTCATCTACAAAATGGCTTCCAACACTCTACTCAGCAAACTGGATGCAGTCTATCATAGTGCCATCCGTTTTGTCACCAAAGCACCTTATACCACCCACCACTGCGACTTGTATGCTCTAGTCGGCTGGCCCTCGCTACATATTCGTCGCCAGACCCACTGGCTCCAGGTCATCTACAAGTCCATGCTAGGTAAAGCTCCGCCTTATCTCAGTTCACTGGTCACGATGGCAACACCCATCCGTAGCACACGCTCCAGCAGGTGTATCTCACTGATCATCCCTAAAGCCAACACCTCATTTGGCCGCCTCTCGTTCCAGTACTCTGCTGCCTGTGACTGGAATGAACTGCAAAAATCGCTGAAGTTGGAGACTTTTATCTCCCTCACCAACTTCAAACATCAGCTATCCGAGCAGCTAACCGATCGCTGCAGCTGTACATAGTCTATTGGTAAATAGCCCACCCATTTTCACCTACCTCATCCCCATACTGTTTTATACTGTTTTTTATTTTATTTATTTATTTACCTTTCTGCTCTTTTGCACACCAATATCTCTACCTGTACATGACCATCTGATCATTTATCACCCCAGTGTTAATCTGCAAAATTGTATTATTCGCCTACCTCATGCCTTTTGCACACATTGTATATAGACTGCCCATTTTTTTCTACTGTGTTATTGACTTGTTAATTGCTTACTCCATGTGTAACTCTGTGTTGTCTGTTCACACTGCTATGCTTTATCTTGGCCAGGTCGCAGTTGCAAATGAGAACTTGTTCTCAACTAGCCTACCTGGTTAAATAAAGGTGAAATAAAAATAAAAA
>NW_027033987.1:0-7160 GCF_034236695.1 Oncorhynchus nerka | reverse complement strand
CAATTCTCAGTTCAACACAACTGTCAAGCCTCTCTTTCATATGACTGTACCGTTAGTAGGACACTATTCTGAAAGAAACTCTAAATCACTGTATTGTCACCTGGTAACACGGCCTCGTGTTAAGACTCCTTCTCCTTGTAGATTACTGCTCATTCCTTCCTTACACACAGCACAGAGCACACAGCACACAGCTCACAGCACACAGCACACAGCACACAAGCTTTGACACACAAAGACTGATCAACATCCAAGGCTGCCGCTTGTCAGCAAGGGAATATATAAAGATAAATGATATTATGTTAAATTCCACTTAATGACAAATTTGTAATTTTCTGAACATGGTCATTTTCTGGCTAGTGAATCAACTGTAAGGAGCTAATTACGAAAGGATCTGAGCAAAAATAACTCCTCATTTTCAAGGATAATGGAAGAGAAATGTTGTAGATTAATGGCGCTATTTATCTTTTTTAAATTTCTATCTTTCTCTGGTGATGGCTGGTGCTCCCCAAGGAAAATATTCATAAAATGAAATTGAAGTCGTAACTTAATAGGTTATTAAAATTTTTGAGTGCATATCACTTCTCCTTTCGCGGCGCTGTAAATTTAAATTGAAGTTTGCTGCGGCGTCCGGGTTAGTCACCAGTGGAGGTTTTTATGATGACACAATGGAGGAGGAACATGCATCTTTGTCAGGAGGTATTTGCTATTCTAATTTTATGGCAGGCCAGATTATCAAAAAGGAGAGTCGCGCGGCGGCTCGCTGACAACACCTCAGCCTTCAGCCATGTGTTTCCATTAGAGACCTCTACCATCCAGGGGTTTGTTCCAGATATTATTTTCCATTTCACTCTTCTATCCTGATTTAAAGTGAGGGAGCTCGGGCTTGCTGAATATTCTCTCCTGCCGTTTTTATCCCCCCTTTTATAGAGACTGGGGAGTCAGGAGAGAGGAGGACATTCTGCACTGTATGAGGTTTTACTAGTGGGACCTGGGCTCTCCTGGGGAGAGCTGCAGATCGGGTCAAAGTGGAATAACTATCTTTAGCCCTGGCTACTGTGTTGTGTTGGAAATGCAGAGATGGAGAGAGAAGGGGGAAGAGCGAGGGAGTAAAATGAACAGAAGAAGGGAAAGGTGGCAGTGTAACGTCCTGTATCAGCGTGTCGTCGTGCCAACACCAACGCTCCTCTCACTCTCTCCCTGAAGGTCAAGGGTCACATCTATTCATTTCCCTGAAACTTACGATGAGATTTTACTGACTACTTTGTAGTTATGATGAGGCCAACCAGCACGTCGTAAATTTGTCTCGGTTATTGGTCACCAACGACAAAACGTTTTTTATTTGACTTTCAAGGACATTGTGTTATATTTTTGTATTGTCGTCCTGCAGCTCAACACAATGGATGAAGCACTGTGATTCGTTCATTACTGCATTAAAAACAATTGGGAAATAAAAATGGTTTTAATAAAAATGTCTTTAATAAAAACATAATTATACTCAAGTGGAGATTTTTTATTATTGTGTTATTTGTCTGATGTTCCTATAAGGTATGATGTTCCTATAAGGTCTGATGTTCCTATAAGGTCTGATGTTCCTATAAGGTATGATGTTCCTATAAGGTCTGATGTTCCTATAAGGTCTGATGTTCCTATAAGGTCTGATGTTCCTATAAGGTATGATGTTCCTATAAGGTCTGATGTTCCTATAAGGTCTGATGTTCCTATAAGGTATGATGTTCCTATAAGGTATGATGTTCCTATAAGGTCTGATGTTCCTATAAGGTCTGATGTTCCTATAAGGTATGATGTTCCTATAAGGTCTGATGTTCCTATAAGGTATGATGTTCCTATAAGGTCTGATGTTCCTATAAGGTATGATGTTCCTATAAGGTATGATGTTCCTATAAGGTCTGATGTTCCTATAAGGTCTGATGTTCCTATAAGGTATGATGTTCCTATAAGGTCTGATGTTCCTATAAGGTCTGATGTTCCTATAAGGTCTGATGTTCCTATAAGGTCTGATGTTCCTATAAGGTATGATGTTCCTATAAGGTCTGATGTTCCTATAAGGTCTGATGTTCCTATAAGGTCTGATGTTCCTATAAGGTCTGATGTTCCTATAAGGTCTGATGTTCCTATAAGGTCTGATGTTCCTATAAGGTATGATGTTCCTATAAGGTCTGATGTTCCTATAAGGTCTGATGTTCCTATAAGGTATGATGTTCCTATAAGGTCTGATGTTCCTATAAGGTCTGATGTTCCTATAAGGTATGATGTTCCATAAGGTCTGATGTTCCTATAAGGTCTGATGTTCCTATAAGGTCTGATGTTCCTATAAGGTCTGATGTTCCTATAAGGTCTGATGTTCCTATAAGGTCTGATGTTCCTATAAGGTCTGATGTTCCTATAAGGTCTGATGTTCCTATAAGGTCTGATGTTCCTATAAGGTCATGATGTTCCTATAAGGTCTGATGTTCCTATAAGGTCTGATGTTCCTATAAGGTCTGATGTTCCTATAAGGTCTGATGTTCCTATAAGGTCTGATGTTCCTATAAGGTCTGATGTTCCTATAAGGTCTGATGTTCCTATAAGGTCTGATGTTCCTATAAGGTCTGATGTTCCTATAAGGTCTGATGTTCCTATAAGGTCTGATGTTCCTATAAGGTATGATGTTCCTATAAGGTCTGATGTTCCTATAAGGTCTGATGTTCCTATAAGGTCTGATGTTCCTATAAGGTCTGATGTTCCTATAAGGTCTGATGTTCCTATAAGGTATGATGTTCCTATAAGGTATGATGTTCCTATAAGGTCTGATGTTCCTATAAGGTCTGATGTTCCTATAAGGTCTGATGTTCCTACAAGGTCTGATGTTCCTATAAGGTCTGATGTTCCTATAAGGTCTGATGTTCCTATAAGGTATGATGTTCCTATAAGGTCTGATGTTCCTATAAGGTCTGGATGTTCATATAAGGTACATGTTCCTATAAGGTCTGATGTTCCTATAAGGTCTGATGTTCCTATAAGGTATGATGTTCCTATAAGGCCTAGATGTTCCTATAAGGTATGATGTTCCTATAAGGTCTGATGTTCCTATAAGGTATGATGTTCCTATAAGGTCTGATGTTCCTATAAGGTCTGATGTTCCTATAAGGTCTGATGTTCCTATAAGGTCTGATGTTCCTATAAGGTCTGATGTTCCTATAAGGTATGATGTTCTTATAAGGTCTGATGTTTCTATAAGGTCTGATGTTCCTATAAGGTATGATGTTCCTATAAGGTCTGATGTTCCTATAAGGTCTGATGTTCCTATAAGGTCTGATGTTCCTATAAGGTCTGATGTTCCTATAAGGTCTGATGTTCCTATAAGGTCTGATGTTCCTATAAGGTCTGATGTTCCTATAAGGTCTGATGTTCCTATAAGGTATGATGTTCCTATAAGGTCTGATGTTCCTATAAGGTCTGATGTTCCTATAAGGTATGATGTTCCTATAAGGTCTGATGTTCCTATAAGGTCTGGATGTTCCTATAAGGTCTGATGTTCCTATAAGGTCTGATGTTCCTATAAGGTATGATGTTCCTATAAGGTATGATGTTCCTATAAGGTATGATGTTCCTATAAGGTCTGATGTTCCTATAAGGTATGATGTTCCTATAAGGTCTGATGTTCCTATAAGGTCTGATGTTCCTATAAGGTATGATGTTCCTATAAGGTATGATGTTCCTATAAGGTCTGATGTTCCTATAAGGTCTGATGTTCCTATAAGGTCTGATGTTCCTATAAGGTCTGATGTTCCTATAAGGTATGATGTTCCTATAAGGTCTGATGTTCCTATAAGGTATGATGTTCCTATAAGGTACTGATGTTCCTATAAGGTATGATGTTCCTATAAGGTATGATGTTCCTATAAGGTATGATGTTCCTATAAGGTCTGATGTTCCTATAAGGTCTGATGTTCCTATAAGGTCTGATGTTCCTATAAGGTCTGATGTTCCTATAAGGTCTGATGTTCCTATAAGGTCTGATGTTCCTATAAGGTCTGATGTTCCTATAAGGTCTGATGTTCCTATAAGGTATGATGTTCCTATAAGGTCTGATGTTCCTATAAGGTCTGATGTTCCTATAAGGTCTGATGTTCCTATAAGGTCTGATGTTCCTATAAGGTCTGATGTTCCTATAAGGTATGATGTTCCTATAAGGTCTGATGTTCCTATAAGGTCTGATGTTCCTATAAGGTATGATGTTCCTATAAGGTATGATGTTCCTATAAGGTCTGATGTTCCTATAAGGTCTGATGTTCCTATAAGGTATGATGTTCCTATAAGGTATGATGTTCCTATAAGGTCTGATGTTCCTATAAGGTCTGATGTTCCTATAAGGTATGATGTTCCTATAAGGTATGATGTTCCTATAAGGTCTGATGTTCCTATAAGGTCTGATGTTCCTATAAGGTCTGATGTTCCTATAAGGTCTGATGTTCCTATAAGAACCTGATGTTCCTATAAGGTCTGATGTTCCTATAAGGTCTGATGTTTCCTAGGTCTGATGTTCCTATAAGGTCTGATGTTCCTATAAGGTCTGATGTTTCCCTATAGGTATGATGTTTCCTATAAGGTCTGATGTTCCTATAAGGTCTGATGTTTCTATAAGGTCTGATGTTCCTATAAGGTCTGATGTTCCTATAAGGTCTGATGTTTCTATAGGTCTGATGTTCCTATAAGGTCTGTTTCCTATAAGGTATGATGTTCCTATAAGGTCTGATGTTCCTATAAGGTCTGATGTTCCTATAAGGTCTGATGTTCCTATAAGGTCTGATGTTCCTATAAGGTCTGATGTTCCTATAAGGTCTGATGTTCCTATAAGGTCTGATGTTCCTATAAGGTATGATGTTCCTATAAGGTCTGATGTTCCTAGGTCTGATGTTCCTATAGGTATGATGTTCCTATGAGTCTGATGTTCCTATAAGGTCTGATGTTCCTATAAGGTCTGATGTTCCTATAGGTCTGATGTTCCTATAGGTATGATGTTCCTATAAGGTATAATGTTCCTATAGGTCTGATGTTCTAAGGTCTGATGTTCTAAGGTCTGATGTTCCTATAAGGTCTGATGTTCCTATAAGGTCTGATGTTCCTATAAGGTCTGATGTTCCTATAAGGTCTGATGTTCCTATAAGGTCTGAATGTTCCTATAAGGTATGATGTTCCTATAAGGTATGATGTTCCTATAAGGTCTGATGTTCCTATAAGGTCTGATGTTCCTATAAGGTATGATGTTCCTATAAGGTCTGATGTTCCTATAAGGTCTGATGTTCCTATAAGGTCTGATGTTCCTATAAGGTATGATGTTCCTATAAGGTCTGATGTTCCTATAAGGTCTGATGTTCCTATAAGGTATGATGTTCCTATAATGATGTCCTATAAGGTATGATGTTCCTATAAGGTCTGATGTTCCTATAAGGTATGATGTTCCTATAAGGTCTGATGTTCCTATAAGGTCTGATGTTCCTATAAGGTATGATGTTCCTATAAGGTATGATGTTCCTATAAGGTCTGATGTTCCTATAAGGTATGATGTTCCTATAAGGTCTGATGTTCCTATAAGGTCTGATGTTCCTATAAGGTCTGATGTTCCTATAAGGTCTGATGTTCCTATAAGGTCTGATGTTCCTATAAGGTCTGATGTTCCTATAAGGTCTGATGTTCCTATAAGGTATGATGTTCCTATAAGGTCTGATGTTCCTATAAGGTATGATGTTCCTATAAGGTCTGATGTTCCTATAAGGTATGATGTTCCTATAAGGTATGATGTTCCTATAAGGTCTGATGTTCCTATAAGGTATGATGTTCCTATAAGGTATGATGTTCCTATAAGGTCTGATGTTCCTATAAGGTATGATGTTCCTATAAGGTATGATGTTCCTATAAGGTATGATGTTCCTATAAGGTCTGATGTTCCTATAAGGTATGATGTTCCTATAAGGTCTGATGTTCCTATAAGGTATGATGTTCCTATAAGGTATGATGTTCCTATAAGGTCTGATGTTCCTATAAGGTATGATGTTCCTATAAGGTATGATGTTCCTATAAGGTCTGATGTTCCTATAAGGTCTGATGTTCCTATAAGGTACTGATGTTCCTATAAGGTCTGATGTTCCTATAAGGTATGATGTTCCTATAAGGTATGATGTTCCTATAAGGTCTGATGTTCCTATAAGGTATGATGTTCCTATAAGGTATGATGTTCCTATAAGGTCTGATGTTCCTATAAGGTATGATGTTCCTATAAGGTATGATGTTCCTATAAGGTATGATGTTCCTATAAGGTCATGGATGTTCCTATAAGGTACTGATGTTCCTATAAGGTATGATGTTCCTATAAGGTCTGATGTTCCTATAAGGTACTGATGTTCCTATAAGGTCTGATGTTCCTATAAGGTATGATGTTCCTATAAGGTATGATGTTCCTATAAGGTATGATGTTCCTATAAGGTATGATGTTCCTATAAGGTATGATGTTCCTATAAGGTATGATGTTCCTATAAGGTATGATGTTCCTATAAGGTCTGATGTTCCTATAAGGTCTGATGTTCCTATAAGGTATGATGTTCCTATAAGGTATGATGTTCCTATAAGGTCTGATGTTCCTATAAGGTATGATGTTCCTATAAGGTATGATGTTCCTATAAGGTATGATGTTCCTATAAGGTATGATGTTCCTATAAGGTATGATGTTCCTATAAGGTATGATGTTCCTATAAGGTATGATGTTCCTATAAGGTATGATGTTCCTATAAGGTATGATGTTCCTATAAGGTATGATGTTCCTATAAGGTATGATGTTCCTATAAGGTCTGATGTTCCTATAAGGTATGATGTTCCTATAAGGTATGATGTTCCTATAAGGTATGATGTTCCTATAAGGTCTGATGTTCCTATAAGGTATGATGTTCCTATAAGGTCTGATGTTCCTATAAGGTCTGATGTTCCTATAAGGTATGATGTTCCTATAAGGTATGATGTTCCTATAAGGTATGATGTTCCTATAAGGTATGATGTTCCTTAAGTGTATGATGTTCCTATAAGGTCTGATGTTCCTATAAGGTATGATGTTCATAAGGCCAAGGTCTGATGTTCCTATAAGGTATTGATGTTCCTATAAGGTCTGA
>NW_027033986.1:0-7160 GCF_034236695.1 Oncorhynchus nerka | reverse complement strand
TCTCTTCTAGTTGTGTGGTATTCACTATGTTAATCTCTTTCTAGTTGTGTGGTATTCACCATGTTAATCTCTTTCTAGTTGTGTGGTATTCTACCATGTTAATCTCTTTCTAGTTGTGTGGTATTCACCATGTTAATCTATTTCTGGTTGTGTGGTATTCACCATGTGCTTCTCTTTCTAGTTGTGTGGTATTCACCATGTTAATCTCTTTCTAGTTGTGTGGTATTCACTATGTTAATCTCTTTCTAGTTGTGTGGTATTCACCATGTTAATCTCTTTCTAGTTGTGTGGTATTCACCATGTTAATCTCTTTCTAGTTGTGTGGTATTCACCATGTTCTTCTCTTTCTAGTTGTGTGGTATTCACCATGTTAATCTATTTCTGGTTGTGTGGTATTCACCATGTGCTTCTCTTTCTAGTTGTGTGGTATTCACCATGTTAATCTCTTTCTAGTTGTGTGGTATTCACCATGTTAATCTCTTTCTAGTTGTGTGGTATTCACCATGTTAATCTCTTTCTAGTTGTGTGGTATTCAGCATGTTCTTCTCTTTCTAGTTGTGTGGTATTCACCATGTTAATCTCTTTCTAGTTGTGTGGTATTCACCATGTTAATCTCTTTCTAGTTGTGTGGTATTCACCATGTTAATCTCTTTCTAGTTGTGTGGTATTCACCATGTTCTTCGCTTTCTAGTTGTGTGGTATTCACCATGTTAATCTCTTTCTAGTTGTGGTATTCAGCATGTTAATCTCTTTCTAGTTGTGTGGTATTCACCATGTTCTTCTCTTTCTAGTTGTGTGGTATTCACCATGTTAATCTATTTCTGGTTGTGTGGTATTCACCATGTGCTTCTCTTTCTAGTTGTGTGGTATTCACCATGTTAATCTCTTTCTAGTTGTGTGGTATTCACCATGTTCTTCTCTTTCTAGTTGTGTGGTATTCACCATGTTAATCTCTTTCTAGTTGTGTGGTATTCAGCATGTTCTTCTCTTTCTAGTTGTGTGGTATTCACTATGTTAATCTCTTTCTAGTTGTGTGGTATTCACCATGTTAATCTCTTTCTAGTTGTGTGGTATTCACCATGTTAATCTCTTTCTAGTTGTGTGGTATTCACCATGTTCTTCTCTTTCTGGTTGTGTGGTATTCACCATGTGCTTCTCTTTCTAGTTGTGTGGTATTCACCATGTTAATCTCTTTCTAGTTGTGTGGTATTCACCATGTTAATCTCTTTCCTAGTTGTGTGGTATTCACCATGTTAATCTCTTTCTGGTTGTGTGGTATTCACCATGTTCTTCTCTTTCTAGTTGTGTAGTATTCACCATGTTAATCCTTTCTGGTTGTGTGGTATTCACCATGTGCTTCTCTTTCTAGTTGTAATTGTTACCATGTTAATCTCTTTCTAGTTGTGTATTCACCATGTTAATCTCTTTCTAGTTGTGTGGTATTCTGTGTTCTTCTCTTTCTAGTTGTGTGGTATTCACCATGTTAATCTATTTCTGGTTGTGTAGTGGCTCACCATGTGCACCATGTTAATCTTTTCTGGTTGTGTGGTATTCACCATGTTTCTCTTCTAGTTGTGTGGTATTCACCATGTTAATCTCTTTCTATTATTGTTAATGTTCTTCTCTTTCTAGTTGTGTGGTATTCACCATGTTAATCTTTTCTAGTTGTGTGTATTCACCATGTTCTTCTCTTTCTAGTTGTGTGGTATTCACCCATGTTAATCTCCTTCTAGTTGTGTATTCACCATGCTTCTCTTCTAGTTGTGTGGTATTCACCATGTTAATCTCTTTCTAGTTGTGTGGTATTCACCATGTTCTTCTCTTTCTAGTTGTGTGGTATTCACCATGTTAATCTCTTTCTAGTTGTGTGGTATTCACTCATGTTCTTCTCTTTTCTAGTTGTGTGGTATTCACCATGTTAATCTCTTTCTAGTTGTGTGGTATTCACCATGTTGTTCTCTTTCTAGTTGTGTGGTATTCACCATGTTAATCTCTTTCTAGTTGTGGTATTCACCATGTTAATCTCTTTCTAGTTGTGTGGTATTCACCATGTTCTTCTCTTTCTAGTTGTGTGGTATTCACCATGTTAATCTCGTTCTAGTTGTGTGTGTTCAGCATATTAATCTCTTTCTAGTTGTGTGGTATTCACCATGTTCTTCTCTTTCTAGTTGTGTGGCATTCACCATGTTAATCTATTTCTGGTTGTGTGGTATTCACCATGTTAATCTCTTTCTAGTTGTGTGGTATTCACCATGTTAATCTCTTTCTAGTTGTGTGGTATTCACCATGTTAACTCTTTCTATTTGTGTGGTATTCACCATGTAATCTCTTTTCTAGTTGTGTGGTATTCACCATGTTAATCTCTTTCTAGTTGTGTGGCATTCACCATGTTAATCTATTTCTAGTTGTGTGGTATTCAGCATGTTCTTCTCTTTCTAGTTGTGTGGTATTCACCATGTTAATCTCTTTCTAGTTGTGTGGTATTCACTCATGTTAATCTCTTTCAATTCTGTTTCTAGTTGTGTGGTATTCACCATGTTAATCTCTTTCTAGTTGTGTGGTATTCACCATGTTCTTCGCTTTCTAGTTGTGTGGTATTCACCATGTTAATCTCTTTCTAGTTGTGGTATTCAGCATGTTCTTCTTTCTAGTTGTGTGGTATTCACCATGTTCTTCTCTTTCTAGTTGTGGTATTCCATGTTAATCTCTTTTCTAGTTGTGTGGTATTCACCATATTAATCTCTTTCTAGTTGTGTGGTATTCACCATATTAATCTCTTTCTAGTTGTGTGGTATTCACCATGTTAATCTCTTTCTAGTTGTGGTATTCACCATGTTAATCTCTTTCTAGTTGTGTGGTATTCACCATGTTAATCTTTTCTAGTTGTGTGGTATTCACCATGTTAATCTCTTTCTTAGTTGTGTGGTATTCACCATGTTAATCTATTTCTGGTTGTGTGGTATTCACCATGTGCTTCTCTTTCTAGTTGTGTGGTATTCACCATGTTAATCTCTTTCTAGTTGTGTGGTATTCACCATGTTAATCTCTTTTCTAGTTGTGTGGTATTCACCATGTTCTTCCTCTTTCTAGTTGTGTGTATTCAGCATGTTAATCTCTTTCTAGTGTTATTCAGCATGTTAATCTCTTTCTGGTTGTGTGGTATTCACTCATGTTCTTCTCTTTCTAGTTGTGTGGTATTCACCATGTTATCTCGTTCTAGTTGTGTGGTATTCACCATATTAATCTCTTTCTAGTTGTGTGGTATTCACCATGTTAATCTCTTTCTGGTTGTGTGGTATTCCATGTTAATCTCTTTCTAGTTGTTCCATTTAATCTCTTCTAGTTGTGTGGTATTCACCATGTTAATCTCTTTCTAGTTGTGTGGTATTCACCATGTTCTTCTCTTTCTAGTTGTGTGGTATTCACCATGTTAATCTTCTTTCTAGTTGTGTGGTATTCACCATGTTAATCTCTTTCTAGTTGTGTGGGTATTCACCATGTTAATCTCTTTCTAGTTGTGTGGTATTCACCATGTTCTTCTTTTTCTAGTTGTGTGGTATTCACCATGTTAATCTCTTTCTAGTTGTGGTATTCAGCATGTTAATCTCTTTCTGGTGTGTGGTATTCACCATATTCTTCTCTTTCTAGTTGTGTGGGTATTCACCATGTTAATCTCGTTCTAGTTGTGTGGTATTCACCATATTAATCTCTTTCTAGTTGTGTGGTATTCACCATGTTCTTCTCTTTCTAGTTGTTAATCACCATGTTAATCTATTTCTGGTTGTGTGGTATTCACCATGTGCTTCTCTTTCTAGTTGTGTGGTATTCTGTGTTAATCTCTTTCTAGTTGTGTGGTATTCACCATGTTAATCTCTTTCTAGTTGTGTGGTATTCACCATGTTAATCTCTTTCTAGTTGTGTGGTATTCACCATGTTCTTCTCTTTCTAGTTGTGTGGTATTCACCATGTTAATCTCTTTCTAGTTGTGTGGTATTCAGCATGTTCTTCTCTTTCTAGTTGTGTGTATTCACCATGTTAATCTCTTTCTAGTTGTGTGGTATTCACCATGTTAATCTCTTTCTAGTTGTGTGGTATTCACCATGTAATCTCTTTCTAGTTGTGTGTATTCACCATGTTCTTAGCTTTCTAGTTGTGTGGTATTCACCATGTTAATCTCTTTCTAGTTGTGGTATTCAGCATGTTAATCTCTTTCTAGTTGTGTGGTATTCACCATGTGTTGTATTCACCATGTTAATCTCGTTCTAGTTGTGTGGTATTCACCATTCTCTTTCTAGTTGTGTGGTATTCACCATGTTAATCTCTTTCTAGTTCTAGTTGTGTGGTATTCACCATATTAATCTCTTTCTAGTTGTGTGGTATTCACCATATTAATCTCTTTCTAGTTGTGTGGTATTCACCATGTTAATCTCTTTCTAGTTGTGTGGTATTCACCATGTTAATCTCTTTCTAGTTGTGTGGTATTCACCATGTTAATCTCTTTCTAGTTGTGGTATTCACCATGTTAATCTCTTTCTAGTTGTGTGGTATTCACCATGTTAATCTCTTTCTAGTTGTGTGGTATTCACCATGTTCTTCTCTTTCTAATCTCTCGTTCTAGTTGTGTGGTATTCACCATATTAATCTCTTTCTAGTTGTGTGGTATTCACCATGTTAATCTCTTTCTAGTTGTGTGGTATTCACCATGTGCTTCTCTTTCTAGTTGTGTGGTATTCACCATGTTAATCTCTTTCTAGTTGTGTGGTATTCACCATGTTAATCTCTTTCTAGTTGTGTGGTATTCACCATGTTCTTCTCTTTCTAGTTGTGTGGTATTCCACCATATTAATCTCTTTCTAGTTGTGTGGTATTCACCATGTTAATCTATTTCTAGTTGTGTGGTATTCACCATGTTAATCTCTTTCTAGTTGTGTGGTATTCACCATGTGCTTCTCTTTCTAGTTGTGTGGTATTCACCATGTTAATCTATTTCTAGTTGTGTGGTATTCACCATGTTAATCTCTTTCTAGTTGTGTGGTATTCACCATGTTTAATCTCTTTCTAGTTGTGTGGTATTCACCATGTTAATCTCTTTCTAGTTGTGTGGTATTCACCATATTCTCTCTTTCTAGTTGTGTGGTATTCACCGTATATTAATCTATTTCTGGTTGTGTGGTATCTCTTCTCTTTCTAGTTGTGTGGTATTCACCATGTTAATCTCTTTCTAGTTGTGTGGTATTCACCATGTTAATATCTTTTCATTTGTGTGGTATTCACCATGTTAATCTCTTTCTAGTTGTGTGGTATTCACCATGTTCTTCTCTTTCTAGTTGTGTGGTATTCACCATGTTAATCTCTTTCTAGTTGTGTGGTATTCACCATGTTAATCTCTTTCTAGTTGTGTGGTATTCACCATGTTAATCTCTTTCTAGTTGTGTGGTATTCACCATGTTAATCTCTTTCTAGTTGTGTGGTATTCACCATGTTAATCTCTTTCTAGTTGTGTGGTATTCACCATGTTCTTCTCTTTCTAGTTGTGTGGTATTCAGCATGTTAATCTCTTTCTAGTTGTGGTATTCAGCATGTTATTCTTTCTAGTTGTGTGGTATTCATGTTCTTCTCTTTCTAGTTGTGTGGTATTCACCATGTTAATCTCGTTCTAGTTGTGTGGTATTCACCATATTAATCTCTTTCTAGTTGTGTGGTATTCACCATGTTAATCTCTTTCTAGTTGTGTGGTATTCACCATGTTAATCTCTTTCTAGTTGTGTGGTATTCACCATGTTAATCTCTTTCTAGTTGTGTGGTATTCACCATGTTAATCTCTTTCTAGTTGTGTGGTATTCACCATGTTAATCTCTTTCTAGTTGTGTGGTATTCACCATGTTAATCTCTTTCTAGTTGTGTGGTATTCACCATGTTAATTCTCTTTCTAGTTGTGTGGTATTCACCATGTTAATCTCTTTCTAGTTGTGTGGTATTCACCATTTAATCTCTTTCTAGTTGTGTGGTATTCACCATGTTAATCTCTAGTTGTGTGGCTAGTTCTGTTGTGGTATTCACCATGTTAATCTCTTTCTAGTTGTGTGGTATTCACCATGTTAATCTCTTCTAGTTGTGTGGTATTCACCATATTAATCTCTTTCTAGTTGTGTGGTATTCACCATGTTAATCCTTTCTAGTTGTGTGGTATTCACCATATTAATCTATTTCTGGTTGTGTGGTATTCTGTTCTTCTCTTTCTAGTTGTGTGGTATTCACCATGTTAATCCCGTTCTAGTTGTGTGGTATATTAATCTCAGTTGTGTGGTATTCACCATGTTAATCTTTCTAGTTTATTATTGTCCGGTATTATTGATAACTTTATTATTGTCCGGTATTATTGATAACTTTATTATTGATAACTTTATTATTGTCCGGGATTATTGATAACTGTATTATTGATAACTTTATTATTGTCTGTAATTAATTATTGATAACGTTATTATTGTCCGGTATTATTGATAACCTTATTATTGTCCGGTATTATTGATAACCTTATTATTGTCCGGTATTATTGATAATTTTATTATTGATAACCTAAGTATCATCCGTTACTATTGATTAATTTTTTATTGATAACTTTATTATTGATAACTTTATTATTGATAAATTTATTATTGATAACTTTATTATTGATTAATTTATTATTGATTACTTTAGTATTGTCCGGTATTATTGATAACCTTATTATTGTCCGGTATTATTGATTACTTTATTATTGATAACTTTATTATTGATTACTTTATTATTGATTACTTTATTATTGATTACTTTATTATTGATAACTTTATTATTGATTACTTTATTATTGATTAATTTATTATTGATTAATTTATTATTGTCCGGTATTATTGATTCATTTATTATTAATTTATTTATTATTCTCCGGTATTATTGATTAATTTATTATTGTCCGGTATTATTAATAACTTTATTATTGATTACCTTATTTTTGTCCGGTATTATTGATAAAAAATGTGTATTGTCCGGGTATTATTGATAACTTTATTATTGATAACTTTATTATTGATAAATGTATTATTGATTAATTTATTATTGTCTGTTATTATATTTACTTTATTATTGATTAATTTATTATTGATTAATTTATTATTGTCCGT